>NW_028253494.1:0-76449 GCF_964263255.1 Lissotriton vulgaris
GTGCCTATCGTGGTAGAGTGGGAAACTATGTACTCTGTGGTCCCACTACAATTGGTCCGATATATGTGAGGTATTTAGTGCCCCCAATAGATTTCAGTACCAGCAGATGAGGTATTTACCATGTGTTTTAAATTGCTAATTTTTGCAAAAATTCCACTTGTAAATGAGACAGAACATATGGAAAGGGGAGACCACTCGGTCCCCCCGAACGTATGGATGGGTGCCCCGATCCCCCGGGAAACCATTGTGGGCGGGGGGCGTGTCCCGGCTGGTATGCCCGAAGCGGCGTGGCCGGAACACGCTCCTCCCGCTCAAAAGGGGTTGTCCTAAAAACCCGCCCGGAAGTCCGTGCACTGATGGGCGTGCTTGAGGCGGGGCCCCGCCCTCCCGCAGCTGGATAAATAGTGCGGGAATCCAACGAAGCTTCCTCTTGTTCCTGTGCTCTGAAGGCTGCACCACTCGTCGCTCCTGAGCCCTCAAGGGAACAAGCTGCACATTTTTGAGAACTTGTAATCTTTGTCTTTCTCTTTCAGTTATCAAGGCATGGTTGGAGATCGAGTCACCTTTGTGAATCAGGTCGGACGGATCGATCGAAGACATGCCTGGCAAGAAATCTGGAAAGAGCTTCGAGATGGAAAGGATGCTGCGCACGTTGGTGAACCATGTGGCGGCGATGGACCGAAAGTTGGGTAAAGTTGACCGGCTAGATCGCGGCTTAGCGGCCATCAGGAAACAGGTGGAGGCCCAGAATGCCGGCCTTGCCGAACGTCACCCCAGGGGATAAGAGTAAGAAGAGGAAGGGGAAGGCGGGTCCCAGCGAGGCCCCAGTTCCAGTAGTAACTCCACCGATTCCAGTCATGCCAGCGGCCAGCCCAGTACCAGGACGGGATGGGGGGTTGCCTATTCCCGTGATTATCACGCCACTGGGGGTGACCAGATGCCCCCGGAATTAGCGCTTCAGTTAGCAGCAGTATTACCATGGCTAAAGAAGGGAGCAGGGGGATCAGCGGCTGTGGGAGACCCGGCCGAAGAAGCCAGAATAATTATCGCGCAGTTGCGGCAGACAAGGGATGCCGGGACGGCGAATGTACCTTCTATTTCTCCACAGGTTGCGAAGGTGGTCGCGGCGGACAACCAGGAGAAAACAAATGATCCAGGTGGAAGCGCGGCAGAAGCCGGTAAGGGATCATTACCGATGATGGGGGAGGGTGCAGTACCCTCAAGGCGGGAAAGTTTAGCTCAACATGTTCCCATGGCTACAAAAGAGATGGTATGGGCAAATAAGTATATTAACATGTTTTCACTGTTAACTGATCATTGTGAATTAGAGTATGCAAAGACCCAGAAAGATCTGTGGCACCCCAGTGTTTGGCGGGCCAAGATGGCGGAATTCAGGGTCGATGAGACGATGATGAACTGGATCAGGGCCTTTTCCATCTTTGTAGCGATTATAGGAGAACGAACACCAGAGGTGTTGACTGATTTGGCATGTTATCTGAGTAGAATAACGAGTTTCCATGCGAAGTATGGGGGTGATGAATGGAAAGGCTATGATATTGCCTTTAGAAAAGCGAAGGAATTTAATGCGGCCTTGACATGGATTGTTTGGATACAGTGTCCTGGCATGCTCAGCTCTTGCCAGGTCCGGCGAGTGCTTCAGGGGCCAGCGCGAGCGGCTCAGGGGTATTCCCTCAGAGGCAGTCACAGCCCTTTCGGGCGAGCTCTGGGGGGGAGGCCCAACCTAAATTGGGCGGGAACTGAAGCAAGCGAGGGGTGTGTTGGGGCTTTAACAAAGGAACTTGTAGCAGGCCCCATGGAACGTGTAGGTTCCGGCATGCGTGCGCGGGCTGTGGGAATTCCTCACACCCGGAAACCAGTTGCCGATCAAAGGCCAATGGCGCAGGAGGAAAAGGGGGTCCCAAGCAGGATTGAGGTGGTGCCTCGGAAGCAAACATCTTCGCCCATAGATATCTTGGCTTTGACCCCCTGGCTAAATGAATACCCTGATCATGCGTCCGCCGGGACTCTGAGGAATGGCTTCTCATATGGCTTCAGGATCCCGGTAGGCAATTTTCGGGGGAGCTCTTCCTGTAGAAATCAGTTGTAGATTCAACACAATCCAACAGTTGCCACCAAAAAGATCGCAAAAGAGGTCAGCCTGGGGCGGGTGGCAGGACCATTTAGCGACCCACCAGTGGCTGATTTTGTGTGTTCCCCATTGGGAGTGGTCCCGAAGAAGGTCCCGGGGAATATAGGCTCATTCACAATCTGTCGGCCCCGAGGGGGGCTTCAGTGAACGAGGCGATTGACCCCGAGGTATGCTCAGTGAAGTATGCATCGTTCGATGACGCTGTGGTAATGTTGAATCGCCTGAGCCCCAGGACATTGTTAGCTAAATCAGACATTGAATCTGCATTCAGATTGCTCCCAGTGCATCCTCAAGACCAGCGCCTGCTGGGTTTCACGTTTCAGGGGAAATATTACGTGGATATGTGCATGCCTATGGGGTGTTCGATTTCATGTGCTTATTTTGAAATGTTTAGCTCATTTTTGGAGTGGATGTTCATGAAGGCCACAGGGCACAAACATGTGATGCATTATCTAGATGACTTCCTCTTGCTAGGCCCACCGGGCACTCGGGACTGCGCACGGGCATTGCAGGACTTCTGCGTGCTCATGCGGGGTTTCGGGGTCCCGTTGGCACGGGATAAGACGGTAGGGCCGCCTACCTCAATCGAGTTTCTTGGTATAGAACTAGACTCGGAAGAGGGGTGTTTCCGTTTGCCGTTGGAAAAGGTTGCCAAGTTTAGGGCTTCCCTGTTACAGTGTCTCCGAATGGAGAAAGTGACCCTGCACCAGTTACAACAGACAGTGGGTCAGCTGAACTTTGCATTGAGAGTGATACCGATGGCGCGCCCTTTCTCTCGATCCATAGCGCAAGCTATGGTGGGCCTTAAGGAAGGACACCACCATACTAGACTGTCGTCAGAGGTTCGACAGGACATGCTCATTTGGCTGGCATTCCTGGCGGACTTCAACGGTCGAGTGGTATGGAGCAAACCCCCAGCCTCGTTGGTGGAACTCGGCTTATGGACCGACTCGGCGAGGAGCGTGGGGTTTGGCGCAATCTTCGGAAACCGGTGGTCGGCACAAACATGGCCGGCGTGGTGGCGAACAAGCGGTCTAACAGGTAACATTGGTTTCTTGGAATTATTCCCCATCTGGGTGGCTTTGGTGAAATGGCCAGAAGACTTTAGGGACCGCTCAGTGGTGTTTTGGTCAGATAACATGACAGTGGTCGAGTGCATTAATCAGCAGGCAGCACGCTGCAAATGGATCTTACGACTGTTGAAAGAGAATGTATTGCAATGCATGAGATTGAACGTACAGTTCAGGGCAAAACATGTGCCGGGTGTACTGAATAATGCAGCTGATGCACTCTCTCATTCAAAAATGCAGGCTTTCAGGGATTATCTACCCACAGCGGAGCTAGTGGGCGGCACCTTTCCACAAAGCACTATGGCAGATTGGTGCCCCGGACTACAAAACCTTGTGGCAGCCAGTTTAGCGCCCAGGACGAGGAAAGCTTATGAAGGGGCGTTCCGTTCGTACTGCGCCTTTCTGGGGCCAGTAGTGGAGCATAGATGGGGGCGGGAGGAGTCCTTGCTCCAGTTTTTGGTGGCACTTCAGAAGGAAGGCCGGTTGGCGGTAACCGCCAATAGGTACAAGGCCGCCATATCCTTTATGGCACAGCTCCATGGGTTAAGGGACCCGACGGACTCCTTCTTAGTCAGGAAAGCCCTCCGCAGCTGGCGGAGCCTGGAGGGTCGCAGACAGGATAACAGGCACCCGATAGGGTTTGATAAATTGACCACCTTACTGGCGAAACTGGACGAGACATGCTCCTCGCCCAGCAAGGTAATACTATTCCGAGCAGCATTCGCATTGGCATTCTATGGGGACCTGCGGGTGAGTGAACTTGTGGCAGGGAATAGGAAAGATGTCGAAGGGGGTCTACGCAGGGATCACGTCCAAGTAAGGGGGGATTCTCTGCTGATCTCGATAGCCAGGTCAAAGATGGACCAGGAGGCCATGGGGAATAGTGTAGTGTTGCAGCGCGCCCGGGGGAATCCCGGATGGCCAGTGAGGCATGTGGAGGCCTACCTGAAACAGAGGTTGACAACATGGGGGGGGGGCTGCTTAGACATATGGACATTCAGGTCAAAAGGTGCTACAAGGGACTTAATTTTAGGAAGATAATTACTCAGTTAGGAGTCGTATTAAGAATATCACACTCCAGTGTACCAACAGGATATCACATGTGCAGAAAGTTCAAAAAGGACAAGAATCAATCATTGGAAGGAGAAGGATACATGGAGAAAGTTAAGTATATTCATCAAAAAATATTTTTATGTAAATTCAGTAATATAAATTACAATTTCGGGATGTGGGGAGACAAATGAAAAGCAAAAGAGTAATGAACAGAGGTATAAATGACATCAACACATCAGTTCAAAACTGTAACATCAACTCCAGTCAGTTATAGCAGGACAACCAGAAAAATAAATTAACAATGGTTGTGTGCTTGTGCCCGTGCAGCGTAAATGGAGATGATGTCAATGTCGACGTTTCGGACTATGATGCTGCCGTCATGAAGACCATCATCAGGGCCAAACCATTCATTGCAGGTAAAAAACCCCCTGAAGATTCCCAGTTGAAAATTTCGGTTGATGGAAAAAGGTGTCCGAAAACAGATCTAGACTGTGGCGTGTGAGACAACGATAGTGATGTATCCTACCGGTTGAATGAGGTCCAAAGTATGGAACCAAAGGAAAATTGATTCCCAGAAAAACAACCGAACGATGTACGTCCAAAGGAGACGGGTAGAGTTTGTCCTAGACATATGGACGGCACCCCTTTGACAAGATTTCAGTTTCAGAGGGTGCTGGCAATTACGATTGCTGCAGCGGACTTGAACCCGTGTGATTTCGGGACCCATTCATTTAGAATAGGGGCCGCTACGGAGGCTACGGCTCGGGGTCTGCAGGCAGATGAGGTGAAACAATTAGGCCGTTGGTCCTCGAATTGTTTCAAGAGATATGTGCGACTGCACATGTTGTAAAAGACTGATGAAAATGCACTCAAGCTTGTTGTCTTTTGTTTGGATTACAGTTTTGGGATCGGCCCAGCATCAGCTGACCGGCGGGAAGGGATCACCGAATGGAGATCAAGTGGTCTGGGTCGTGGGCCACTCATACGTGAGGCGTGCCGGGGACATATTCAAAGCAGGTGATGCGATCCACACATCTGAGGAATATGGGTTCAGAGTGACCTTCCATGGGAAGGGCGGCCTCTGTATTGACCGATTGCAAAATTTTGTGGAGGAACTCTTAGGGCGGCACAGGTCACCGCCATCTGTAGTCATAGTGCATTTGGGGGGCGATGACTTGGTGAGACTGGGAAGACGGGTGTTAGTTGAGTACATACTGTCTGTAGTTCGCTGGTTAGCCAAAAGGCTCCCGGGATGTACGATAGCCTGGTCCCACATGATTCCCAGGATAATATGGCGGAGGGGTTTGTCTATGACAACGTTGAATCACTCGGTAAAGAGGGTCAACAACAAAATAGAGAAACTGTTTCGCTCAGCTCATCTCCAAAGCATTTCGCATGGGTGTATCAGGGGCGATCACTGTTATTTGAATGATGGGGTGCATCTGTCCAGGGCTGGGAATGACTTACTGATAGGAGACTTCGTAGCTTGGCTAGTGGGCTTGAGGAGACATGACCTGTAGGAGGTGTGGGGGGGCCAGATAGTCGATCAACTATCTGGCCTGTGGCGGTAAGGTCATGATCGGTGAGCAGTGATTTCAAGGTCCCTAGGGGGGGCGCCACCCATTATGGATGGGAGCGCCTGGGGGGAGGCAGCCATTGGCCCCTCCCATGGGGGGGTGGCACCCACTACGGATGGGTCGCCCAGGGGGAGACGGCCATAGGCCCCTCCCAGGGGGAAACGGCTATATGCCCCTCCCACGAATTTCCCGGGGGCCGGATATCCGCTCCGGCGGAAGAGTGTGTGGGGAAGGGGGGAGTCCACGCTGTCCTTCTTACGGATACCTCGCACACGAACTCAGACGACCTTAAGATGGCGTCGAGTGCAAGGGGCCCCCACGACAAGGGAAGTTACAGTTGGCTGCGAGGGTAAAGTCCTCTGCGCATGCGCCACTCATGCCGTGAGGGCGGGAAGTTGGTGATAGGGATCTGACACCGGTTAAGACCTTGCTGTTGGCCCTTAATGTTAGGTTGTACAAATTCAAAAATGTAATGTATTTATCAGGATGCTAGACTCGGATAGGAAACCTTTGTTATAGAGATTTGTTAAGGTTAGCCTGGAAAACCTGTCTTCATCAAGATGTAATTAAAGTTGAATTTGTACATGATTCATGAAACGTTTTAATTTAAAGTTTTAAATTTTGTTTCATATTTTAATAAATACGGCTGGGAGGGTCGTGAGGCCCCCCCGCCTTCCAAAAGTTCAAATCTGTGTCTGTCTCCTCCCATGGGGAATTGGTGTTGAGAGGGGTGGCGGGCATCCCGGCCCATATGGAAAGGGGAGACCACTCGGTCCCCCCGAACGTATGGATGGGTGCCCCGATCCCCCGGGAAACCATTGTGGGTGGGGGGCGTGTCCCGGCTGGTATGCCCGAAGCGGCGTGGCCGGAACACACTCCTCCCGCTCAAAAGGGGTTGTCCTAAACACCCACCCGGAAGTCCGTGCACTGATGGGCGTGCTTGAGGCGGGGCCCCGCCCTCCCGCAGCTGGATAAATAGTGCGGGAATCCAATGAAGCTTCCTCTTGTTCCTGTGCTCTGAAGGCTGCACCACTCGTCGCTCCTGAGCCCTCAAGGGAACGAGCTGCACTTTTTTGACCCACCCACCAGCCCCTTGTTGCAGGGTTGTGAAATAAAGAAATATTGTTGGTGCTATTTGATGTAATAAAAATGTATGACAGTCATTTCTTGCATCATGAATGTATGACGAGGTATGCATGTAATTAAATACTTGCTTGTAGGACATTTTTTTTTTTCCTTTGTAGAGGCGTGAAGGAATGGATTCAATATAGATTGTGTTTTGCTTTAGGACCTTTTTCCCTTTGTAGCAATGTGAAGTCGGTGAATTATCAAGCTGTTGCACATTTAGGCATAGTTTTTTCTTTCCTTAGTAGGTAAAACAATTGTCGTATTTATACTTTGGTCGGGCGGTAAGGTCATGATCGGTGAGCAGTGATTTCAAGGTCCCTAGCGGGGGCGCCACCCATTATGGATGGGAGCGCCCGGGGGGAGGCAGCCATTGGCCCCTCCCACAGGGGGGTGGCACCCACTAGGAATGGGTCGCCCAGGGGGAGACGGCCATAGGCCCCTCCCAGGGGGAGACGGCTATATGCCCCTCCCACGAATTTCCCGGGGGCCGGATATCCGCTCCGGCAGAAGAGTGTGTGGGGAAGGGGGGAGTCCACGCTGTCCTTACGGATACCTCGCACACGAACTCAGACGACCTTAAGATGGCGTCGAGTGCAAGGGGCCCCCACGACAAGGGAAGTTACAGTTGGCTGCAAGGGTAAAGTCCTCTGCACATGCGCCACTCATGCCGTGAGGGCGGGAAGTTGGTGATAGGGATCTGACACAGGTTAAGACCTTGCCGTTGGCCCTTAATGTTAGGTTGTACAAATTCAAAAATGTAATGTATTTATCAGGATGCTAGACTCGGATAGGAAACCTTTGTAATAGAGATTTGTTAAGGTTAGCCTGGAAAACCTGTCTTCATCAAGATGTAATTAAAGTTGAATTTGTACATGATTCATGAAACGTTTTAATTTAAAGTTTTAAATTTTGTTTCATATTTTAATACATACAGCCGGGGGGGTCGTGAGACCCCCCGCCTTCCAAAAGTTCAAATCTGTGTCTGTCTCCTCCCATGGGGAATTGGTGTTGAGAGGGCTGGCGGGCATCCCGGCCCATATGAAATCAGTACTTAACACACAAAACTCTGTGGGCCTGATGTAATTTTCTGACCTATGTGTAAGCTCCTGTATGTGCATGGGTCGTAATTGCAAGTGTGACGCTATTTATCGCATCCAATGAAATGATGTTTATTTATATTTATATTTCCATTTCCATAAACCTGAACTTCTCTAGCCTATATGTTATCCTTTTGTCCAGTCTATGTCTCACTCTTAAATGTTTTTTCTTCTACAGATGGGTTCTAATTATATTATTCGTTATTTTAGTGCATTTCTATTTGTTTTTATTGAAATACTGTTGTTTCTATCTATCTGTAATATCTCGATCTGTTAATAAATAAAATACCTTAGAAACCTAAAAAAATATGAATGATGCCCATTATGGTTCAAAATCCTCCCACCACAGTCATGATGTAGAAAATATTGCATACGACTATAGTTCATGCCCCTTAATGGTGGGGGATCTATGAAGTCATTCGCTAAAGATATTGTCCAGTTGACAATGTGGAGCAACCACAGATCTTACACAGTATTACCTTGGCATCTTTGTCACTGGTGTTATGTGGTGTGTCAGAAGAGAACATGTATCCAAAACCTATTTAATCTCATTTTACACTCCTCAGTTGTTCTATTGACTAGCTTGCATGAGGAACAGTTGCTGGGATGTTTGGATATTGTGAGGCAATGAAAACTGCACCATTTAGTCTTCTGCTTTCCAGAGAGGAAGCTTCATTCAATTCGGGAAACATCCACAGATGGCAACGGATCACCTAACACCACAGTCACGTGGATGATAAGTGACTATTCTTTTTATTCTCCCCTGGTTGAGGACTTAGTTACCTTGGTTATGTATCCAGCATGCGATCTAAAACCTGGAGTCTCGAGTTCAAAGACATGGGCCATGATTATGAGCTGAGGTTAGATTCTGATCCCCATAAAAGAGAAACACAACCTGTACAGGTGTTGGGATTGCAAATTGTGCTATTAAGTTTGAACCTGTTGCCACTTTTCTACTTCAAAAGGGCCGATTTATAGATCGGGGCTATTATGTGTGTGTCTTTTAAGACTCAGAAAAATCACATTGGAAAATCAATTCAGAAAAATCCAAACTAGACAAAATTCAAAGCACAAGCCATGAAGATGTATTACATTTTAAGAATCAATACAGAATAAAAAAAGTATATGGTTAGTCAATCAATTTAAATATTCATAAATGTAAATAAAATGTGATTCCACGTTGGCATTGGAAGCTGAGCCCTATTCTAGTCAATAGCTAAAACCAAATGTAGTTTAGAACAAATAAAGTAGGAATCAAAGAGTATTTGTCATAAAGATTGCTCAATTAGTAGGAGAGAAGAAACATGGCATTTTTTTTAAGTTCAGGTCAATGAAAAGGCATGACTTGAAGTTTGCCTCTAAGGAGTGCAGAGGAAATCTTTAAAGTAACACAGTCTTGACGTGAAGTCTGCCTCTAAGGGGATCGGGAAGGAACCTCTGGCTATTCTCCTAAAAGTAGTATCTTCGTAAAGTTTTAAGTACAAAGAAGGGGTGGTCCAAGTTTAGATACATTTGTTTACAAGTTATTCTGTATTACTCCATACAGATAAACACCACATATACATTTCGCTAAATGTAACTGAACAGAATGAAAAATAAAGTATGCAATATTCAAAGTCAATTTGCATTTATTCTTGCAATCGTTTACTTCTGTAAATTTTTCTACATAGAATTTCTCATGAATCATCAACATTAGTTCAATGTAGTTGTAAAGTCATTACATTAAAAGTGCTCTCAGTGAGAAAGGGAAGGGAAGTGAAGAGGTTGTGAGGGACTGGGTAAAGGTGGTGTGACATTTATAACATCACATTAAAATCAAATACGCCTTTACAATCAAGGTAGTATAAATGTTCCCGAATCACATCACACATAGGTAAGGTAAATTCATTTCGTTAGATCCTATGGTGTGTTAGGTTGGCGTAGTCTACATTTCAACCCCCATGTACGCTTAAGGGTTATTCTTGCCTCATGTTGGGGTCTTCGTCAGGACAAAAATAGAGAGCCTATAAGACAATGTAAAGGCTAGCATTAATTGTCTGTGTGGTGAACTGTCTTCATTGCAAGAAATAGATGTAGGAATTACCTACATGAAAATAACGGTCAACGTCTGTGCCGTCATTTCTTGGGCCTGTGCGTGCTCCTTAGAGTTCTACAACAAATAAAATAAAGGGAGAAGTCTCAAAGGACGGTGTTGGCTTTGAAGCCATATAGCAATGGATTGTATGAAAGGGAGACTTACTTGGACAATGCTCCTCATGAGTGAGCATAGAATATCTTGTCACGTTTGATTTCAGTAGTCACTTTGTAAGTTCAGTGCACACCTGGCACCGTTCTAAAAAATCAACAAAGTGGTCATAGTGAGAGTCTGAATGGCCTTAGAACACACTATTGGTCAAAGCTGGGCTGTACTGAACAAAAGGGCTCAATGGGCTTAAGATCCCTGAGTGGGTAAAACCTTGAAACGCGCATTTAGACGGGGTGGGAAAGTGGCATTCAAGATGTTCCCCAATGACTGACACGCTAGTTAATACATCTTAAACTAATGGTGCCTGGTGATCATATATATCGTAATATTTGGACGGTTGCGTGTTTAAAATATATCTAGACGCTCGTAACGTTGTGGAATAGTCAGGGAAAGCCTACACGGACTCGCGTGTACTCTCCTACCTGGTAGGCGTAAGGCTGCAGTCGTCAACACGCGTCGCACCCTCGATGAATCTGGGGATGCTCCCGGTGCCGCCGCTAGATGCTAAGTACAAAGGGGCTCGGCTCGGCAGGGTCAATGCCCGGCCCGCTGCATATTTCGCCCTGTCAGTGGTAGACGAGCAATCAAGGAGGCGTCTAGAAAGATGCCTGCTACTGCTAAGGGATACTTTTACTTCGATTAGGTTCGGTCAAAACTATCAACAAAACGGGTTGTTTCATAGTCAGTATGATAGTATATACATTTATGACAATGTTTATCTGAAACCAAGTCTGGCTCAATGTCAGTAATTCTTACATATTCACGATGTTAAAAGGTGTTCAACATGGCAACCTGTAATGTGACCTGGATTAGTAATGTCCTTCGGAGTGAGCCTGGAGAGTGTCACATTTTTCATATTAAACATGTGATTAAACAAACATACAAATGGGAAAATATGGTTGATGTACTTGGAATTTGGCAGTGAGCCTGGACGGTGAGATCTTACAAAGATCTTCAGACAATATTATGCATGTGTATCAACAGATCATACAAAATGGGAAGATATGGTTAATATACTTGAATTTGACAGTGAGCCTGGACAGTATTACCTAATGAAGCCGAGTAGAGCTCTACGCTCGGAAGGAACTGGCCAGCTGAAGATTCCCCATGTAAAAAAGAGCCAAACTAGGAGGTCGCTCGTTTAGAGTCGTAGCAGCTCGCAACTGGAATAGACTCCCGGTTGGCCTCAGACTGGAAAGATCGGAGGCCAAGTTTAGAAGTCTTTTAAAAACCCATCTGTGCAATCTCTAAAACACCGCCTGGGCGGGGGAGGTACCAATGTTGCTTGCTAATCTTATCTCCACAGCGCGGGGACACACCGGGATTGCGTCACCAGGCGCTTTATAAACTACTTTATTATTATTATTATTATTATTATTATTATTATTATTATTATTATTATTATTATTATTATCACACCATACAGACCTTCTGAACACACACTGTAACCGCCTGGTTATTATTATTATTATCACACCATACAGACCTTCTGAACACACACTGTAACCGCCTGGCCCATAAAACAACATGCATACGCTACATACTGCTTGATCCCAAGGTACAATGTCGACACCAAACACAAAGGTCACAATGAAATGGCTTGCATGTAAACCACTGACATATACCACGTTGGCCATGTGGACTTCAAAAAGGGATAACATATAATGTGTCATTGATTTGGGGTGGTTTTACCTACCATCACAGGACATACCTCTTGTCACATGTGTCATTGACACAATGATAACATTAACACACTTTAGAATACCCAGTTGTACACGTTGCCTTTTAACAAGCTGCTCAACCACCAAAGTTGACTGTCTCCCACATGAGCGACTGCTAACATAGGCAACATGTCACATGAGCATTAGGCCTCCACAATACAAGCTATATGGAGAGTAACAACACACCAGGGGAAATAAATGCCATGAGCTAATCAAATCATACACATCCACAGTATGGGCCAACCTAAAGAAGTCTCAAGGTTGAGCTCAGAGAACATACAGGAAGTGCCACATGCACTGTCAATCATGAAATAGTAGAGGGTGAAGGGACTTTCGTAAAAAACTCAGGGTCTCAAGGGAAATCTTTAAACCCGCTTGAGCCGGAAGTCCCCTCACCCTCAGGGTTGGCACTTAACTCTGAGGCTTATTGCAAACCAGTTGGTGTGGGCCCAAGGAGGGGCAGCGTTTCCATCTCTCCTGATACTGTAGAAAGGGAGGATCCCACTGATCACTGCATTGACCCCTGTCACCATAGAGTTTGTGATCGCTATCTTAGGTTCCTTGTCTGGAACATGGCAGGGATTCCCAAGCTACTATTCGACCGAGATTGGTGTGCCTTAGTGGACTCCCATGATGTGAGTTTATTTCAGGAAACCTGGAGCCTGTGCACTCCCTATAGAAGTGGGTTGTCTGCCTATGGCATTAACGCCACTCAGAAAGAGATAGGTAGACTCTCAGGAGGTTGAGCAGTCTGGGTCAAAACTGCACTGGGGTCCAAAGTCAAGCTCCTCCATGTTGAATCTCAAGACATAATAGCATTAGAGCTGATACTTCATAGTGGTTGGAAAATCGGGATCTTTAATGTATATAACAGAGTGGTGTGGGGCTCTGAGGAAACCAACACGATCTGTATCCTAGACCACGCCCGGTCTAAACTCTCACGCAACGTTCCCATGTTAGTAGCGGGTGATTTTAATTATACCATTGAACCCCTTGCCCTTACTCCGGCAGATCTGACTGAGGAGTGGGACCGTGAGTGGCAAATCCCACACTTAGATCTCCCGGCAGTCAGGTATACAAAGAGAGGAAGCCAGGTGCTGGTTCTCACCTTGCAGCATGACTTGAGAGCTACTAATGGGAGAATGAACTCTGACCCAAAAGGAGACTCCACTTTCAATAGACCTGGCCATGGCAGCAGAATTGACTATTGTCTGGTCACCCTCAAGCTCTGGCCTCTACTCCATGACATGACAGTGGTCAAATTAACTGATAGTGACCATAATGCCCTTGTTCTTTCCTTTATTAAGCAGGGCACCCATGAATCTGTCATAACGGGTAGACCTGATCTGGACGTTCTATCCATTACGAACAATCAGAGATTAATCAGATGGGACTGGGTGGAGGAACACCCAGGGGTCCTTGATGTAGTGAAAGGCAAAGCTCACCTGGTACTAGAAGAACTAGCCAAATTCCCCACTATTGATGTAGTGAAGATTCTGGGTTCCTGCCATGAGCTGCTCTATAATGAGATCCGGGACACGTTGAGTAAACCGCATAAAGTGCGAACAAAGGCTGCAAGTTGCACACATTCGAGGTGGGACACACTGGGGTTGTGAGTCAAAGTGATAAGGGAATTTAAGTGAACCGTGAGTGGGTGAGGCTTGTGTTGGTAGAAAAAGGGGGGGGGGGTGTTTTGGGCGGGCTATCAGGGCGCATGCTGATTGTGGGCCACTGGCACCTACCGAGTTGGTGAGCCGGGAGGGTGTTGGCTTCAATTCAGATGGCCCTCTTGGCGGGGGTGTCCCATCACTAACACCTCCATCACGTATGACAGATCCTAGAAATTGCATGAATTCCTGAGATTCAGCACAGAAAAGACACGCCTCATGGCAACACTGACCACTGCGTTTCCGAATGAAATGTCTATTGTTACAAAGTGAGCGCTGACCATACAAACAATGACTATGTGTACCTTGTTTTTCCTCCTTTTCAATTTTTCCTTTCAAAACAGGTGTTATTAATAATTATGTCCAGGCATTTCTTGTCCTGATGATGATCCTGTTTTATCTGAGCTAGGGATCGAAACGTCGACCTTAAAAGTTATTCATATATGTACTTACTTAAATACTATTGTGTGTATGAATGACTTCAGGATACACTGCTAAATGTATACTAAATGCCAGTGACCTGTCAGCTCACTTTGTTTGCCTGATAACTTTCCCCACTTACCCTTACCCTCTTGCCCTCCCCTTTCTTGGATGGCACAGGACTGTGCCCCTATTTAACCCTTATTGCTTGGGTTAATTGCTGTAACTTTGATAATTCAAAAAACTTGAATCAATAAATATTCCGTGGCCGGCTGGTCATGGAATTTTGAGACTATATAGAGTTCCATTGTGTTCTATATATATCAATTTTTCCTTATTCTTGTTTGCTCAGGACCTTTTGTTGTTTTGATAAATACTTGCCACCCATGGTCCTGAGTGATTAAATGGGTTCCCCTTGTCCTCATTAATGACTTCCTCAATTGACAACACAGTTGGCACCCATATACAGCTGAATGTGGATCTTTTTGTTACATAGACAAGCATGCCTTACCTTGTGTCCTGAGGTCAAGGAGCAGGAGGCTGAGTTTAGATCAATGTACCAAGACACCAAGTGTCCTCTTTCGATATATCTTGTTGCTGATCCTGAATGAGATTATCTGATGACCAGTCTTAACTCCAATTTCTCAAGTGCTAAAGTATATAGAACAACAATTACATTGCATTCATGTAATATTTCTGGAAAGTATACGTACACAAACATGTAAACTAATATATTTGTAGGTGGTTGTATCAGAAAATAGATTTTGGCTAGCCACTAAACCAGGGGTCTCCAAACCGGTCCTGGAGGGCCGGATCCATGCCAGATTTTTTGGATATCCCCATTGAGATACATGTAGTTATTTTAAAAATCTTGCATGGATCCGGCCCTCCAGAACCGGTTTGGAGACCCCTGCACTAAACGATCAAGCCAGGTTGGAGCTCAATGCCTTGCTATGGAGGAGATGGCAGTTCTCTTGGACACACCAGTCGAATACAAGCCAAACTGAGCCTTCATGAGATTTTTACCTGCTAGCACAGATGGTTGGAGGGATTTGTAAGCGAGTGAAACATTATCTATTAGTAGTTCACAAGGTATGACTTTCAAATAAGGAGAAGTTTAGTTTTTTGTGATGAGGTTTGGGCAAGTTAAACAAATACTATGTTAGGGATAGAGGAAGCATGAAGAGGATGGAAAGTAATGAGAGGGTCTTTCAAAGAAAAAGGAGAGGCAAGGGTTTTAGGAATGAAGAGTAGACTTTGAGAGACTAAACAATCTGAGGAAATGACAACTGTACAGAGAAACTTCATTATTTGCATGTGAGCTAGTGCTATATTCGATACTCTTTGATAGGCCCCACAAACAGGCGAACAGTTTGTCCACTGCCTGGCTACATCTAGACTACAGCTAAAACAAGGACAGTTTATCAGATGTGGGGTCAGAAGTGTGAAGTAGTGGCTGGATGTATAGATAGGGAAATATAGAGGGCTTTAGTATGCGTTTGAATACAGCAGTACGATCATGATGAGGGTAACTTGACAATATATACAGGTTAAATGTAATGCAAACATCAAAAAGGTGATTCGCTAAATACAGGATTTACTGCCTTCTGATATTTAACCCTAAATTTTGCCTTACAGTAATAATTATTAAAGCAAAATGGAGTCAATTTTGATGCTCTGTTTAGCAGTTCAAATGCTGTTGGTGCATTGTCTGCATTATTGTAGTTGAAGTGAGGAGACCCAGATGCTGAAGTAAGGAGGAAGAGACAAGCCTACATTTAGAAATTCCAAGAGGTCTTTTGTTTAAGAACAAGATACATATTAGTGTTCCCAAGCACTGACACTTGGTGCGTGAAAGGTATTATGAGTGGAATTGCTGTTTCTCTTTTTTCAAGGAGAGAACTTTTCCAGACCTGGCCTGTCCTCTGTACCTGATTTCTGCTTCAGGAAGATCTCACACTTCATTGTGCCCCTGTTTTGGGTGCTTGGAGTCAGCCCCAGGGATACCTGCTGAAAGAAGCTTCACTTTACACAAAGGCTGTGTCTCCAGGGTAGCCTGAGAATAATACTCAAAAGTCAAATACCCCACAAAAAAAAACCAGCACACAGAAAAGTGAAAAATAATGAATTCTGTTCAGGTTTCACTCCACATGTTTCAGATAACACTATGTATTGTGACAATATAAGGCAAAAAAATCTTTCAAGGCATGTTTTAATTCACAGAGGAAGCATTGAGTTGGGGTACGGAGAGGAACAGTGGATTGTCAGCATACAGCCATATAACTTTGGGATATACTGACAGTGTTTAATTTATCATTTGTAAAATCATAATAGAAGATCATTCAGTGGCATTGTCTACCATGGCACGGTTACAACATGCTCAGAGCTTCAGAGGAAGATATAAGGAGTGTGTGTCTTGATAACCATACAAATCCTAAGCTCTACACCCTCCAACATCTCCTGAGTGGGAAACCATTTATAATTAAGATGTCATGACTCCAAAAGGTAGCCATGACGCCTTTACCTGTCTTTCGGAATTCATTCATTTGTGATAGGGTTTTGGTTCTGCCTTGCTATTTATAATTAGGCCCACTGGAATAATATGATTCTGAGGCTGGGGCTAAGTCTACATAATTATAGACTTACCTTAGACACAGGCTTCTAGCAGGAAAATGTGGATTCTATACTCTCCTTCCCTTTAATTCCTGTAACCTCTCATCCCTGCCAGAGCTGCTAATCCCTGCAGATCTGTTGTGCCAATAAAGATTAGGTGCCAAAAGCACCCCCTTTTTTTGCTCTCTTGGTTAGATAAGGAAACAAAACACGGAAACTCTAAGTCTAAAATATAATACTCCCTGGAATACTGGTGTTTTGTTTAAGATTTTGAAATGGGGGCTGGCAGTCGAATACCATGATATATCCTAGCTTATTGGGGTGGCTCAGTTTGCTGCTCTGTCAATAAATGAAAGAAGTAACACATTAATTAATACTTGAATGAATAAATGGATGAAACAGCAAACAACCCAACCAAGCTAGCAAGCTTGCAATACACAACTACGCAAATCCATTCACTTCAATGCACCACTTTTGACTGAAAGTTTGGAGGGACACACTGACTTCACGGAGAAGATGAATTTGTGTGAGTTTGTGCTTAAAACAATAGATGAGTTGTTTCTAACTACACGTCCAGGCATCTGCTAAAATTTGAAATAGAGTGTGTTGGCTGGTCTCGGGAAGCATCTCCTTGGTGGGGCACCATTGATTTTGAAGGAATGGCAAGGAGCCTGCAATGCTGGGCATTGACAGTGCCCTTCATTGTCTTGCTTGGTGAGAACGTCACCTCTCATGCATGAGTAGATTTATTCATAGCGTGATAGTGATGGATCTGAGTTGCGCCCTACAATGCACAATGTAGAGCAACTTATATATAAAAACCAGAGAGCAAGCAGAGGGGAACAGTATTTTACCACTAGCACTGCATGGCTTGTTTTTATTTTGGTTCATGTAGCTGAATATTGTGAATAGTAGGCTTACTAATGGGTATGTGTTTGTGAAAGACCAAAGGGGGATTAATAGTTATATACATGAGTGTAAACAAGTTCCTGGGTCTCTCTGCAAGCATGAAGATGGGTGCAATAATTTGTAGAGGTACATGTTTGTGCATGCCAAGATGTAAAACATGTGTCTATGAGAACAAATGTGTATTTGTGCATGTGTATGTTTGAGTATGTGTGTGCATGTGCACGTGTTGGGAAATAAAATTGTGTGTTTGTGTATGTGTATATGTATGTTGTCTTTGGGAAGACATCTTATAATGTACAAACGTATACGCACAGACAGATGTGAGAGAGCGCAAAACTGTGTTAGAATTTGTAGGGGTGCCCCATAATCACGAGTAATCAGCACCCGCATATATATAGAGGATTATAATCATGTTTGAATATGACACAGAGCTATGAGACCATGTACCCGAATTTACATAGCTGTAACGTAAAGTGCTTTTAAAAATACTAATGTCATGTTAACTTAGTAATGTATTTGTGGTGTAATACTAATTCAGTTAAGGATGCTCAAATAGGCATTGATGTATTTAAATGCATGTTTAGAAATTGACTATGGTGCCCATGTAACGACATAGAAGTGTTTTAGTTAGAGAATGTATTCTTTATTTTGCTATAATGAGGTAGGCCTAATGAACGAAAATGTTGCCAATGTTAGAGGGGGACATCTCGAAACGTGCAGAGGCCCAGGTGGAGAGAGAGGATTGTGTAGGCCGAACTAGGAATGTTTCTTTTAACATTAAATCATGGAAATGCGGTTCCTAGAAGGTTGTTTTAGGAAATTAATTGCAAATAGCATGTAGTTGTGAGCCGATTTATGTGCGTTCCTTTGCAGGTGCAAGGTTAACCAGAGATAGTAAAGAAGGGCCCATTGTATATGAGCGTTAGAATGTTAGTTCTAGACATGGAGGAGTGGCTGCGGAATTTTAGGGAAGCAACTTCAAGAGTAGACGACTCTGGGAACCAAGGACGTTTTTCCACCGGACCGGGATAAAGATGTCGTAATGAAGCTACTTTGAAAATTAATACTTTTGAGAGGGGCGTACCTTAGGGCGTGTCGCCCTTATTGGGGTTTTGTATTAGGGACAGCACCCCGGGAGGAGAGCAGAGCAGATGCGTACGAGGACGAAGAAAGATGCTGGGTAGGCAGAGAGCTTTGCTAAGCGAGATGGGTTCTTAGGCTAAGTCCTACTAATGTGAGTGAACTTCTTCGGAAGTCACCACAGCTGACACCTTTGGTTAGGAAGGAACTTGCTAAGTAGGGATGCCATTTAGTATAGTGTAGGGACAGTTTTATCTGGATGTATTTCTTCTATTCTTCGATGTCTACTAAGGCACAAGTAATAGCCATCCTTGCTAGTCTTGTGGTCTTTGAACTGATACTGGTGTTATTTCTTAGTCGATTGAGACTTTTCCGTAGGATTATGTTTGTATTAGTACCTGTGTACCTACTGAATCTGTTACTGAGGTGTTTATATACACAACTGCTTTTGGCTTTATAATAAATCTTTAAACTTGACTTTTTGTCAGTGGTTCTTCGGGGAAACGGATGGGGAAAGCTCAACTTGAAATTATGATGTAAGATAGATTGCCTTCTACACCCTATGACAGATAAAAAGGTCTAATCGACCTGTGGCGGGATTCTAGAAAACGTTCTGGTTCTAGAGTGAAAATCCCACCTTTCCAGTTGGTAGCAGAGGATGGTTTATCTTCTGGAGTGAAGGTAATCCAAGATAGGTTAAGATTTCCCCAAGGCCCATAGAGATCTGGAGATGTGCGTCCGGAGAACCTCGGACGGATGATGGCGTTCCACGGAAAACGACGGAGAGTGACGGTGCGGCAAAAGGCAGCAGGTCGTAAGAGTGTGAGTATGAAAAGGGTCATGCGTGTTAGATTGCGGTGTACGTTGTGTTGTTGAATTGTATTGTCTAGCGGAGTTGTGTGGCTGTAGTGTGAAAGAGAGACAGGTTGTGAGCGCGCGCAACCAGTGAAAATCTTAAGCTCAAAGAGAGTGTAAGTGGTTCGGGTGTATCGAACACCTACAGTAATTTTCGACCATTGAAAGGGGGTCATGAGGTACCATTGATCGCCCGCAGGACCGAGATAGGGGGAACGAATGTGTGAATGCGTGGGTAACGGACGCTGGTCGGAAGTTGCCGTGTGTATGTAACCTATCAGAGAGGCGATAGCCTGCCCGTTAAGTGGACAGACATTGCCGGTTCGGTGACAATTATAGTCAGACTGTGGACGTACAGTCGGAGAAGGGATTGCTTGGTCGGAGGTGACCATTTAAAAGTCTATGATTGGGACGCATGCATGACCGAGAGACGAGCGGAGAAAGGAGGGGAACTGCTGCAAAGAAGTAAGCGAGTGACGTCAGAAAGAGCCGCGCTGGGATAGGACGGTTAGTGTGGAGCCGCGCTGAGATTGGGTGGTTAGCGAGCAGCGTGTGACGTCAGAAGGAGTCGCGCTGGGATTGGTTGGCTAGAGAGAAGCCGCGCGGGATTGGTGGATTGTCATTGTGAAGCGAACGAACATAGTAAACAAGGAATCGTTGTGGGTTTCATCATGAAATGTTTAAAAGGATTGCGAAGTTGCTTTTCGGGAGAAAAGAGACTTGAACCTCGGGGTGGGGAAGAGGCTCCACCCGAGGATACGCCAGCTCATTACATGGCTACGAATGTCGAGTTGCATACTATATTGTAGCTCGAGAATTGGTGTAAGATGACTGACGGGAATGAGGAACTGACTTTCCCTAGGTACGGGACATTCAGGTTAGAAGTGTTGTACCAGTTAAAAGCGATAATGTCTTCTTTGCGACCTTTGCCTAGACCAACACAGTTTGAGGCATTGAATGCGTGGATCAGAGCAGGCCACGTGAAGAATAGGGACAGAAGACAGGAAAGAGTGAACAGATCAGTTAGGGCGGTGCTGGACGCGAGGTGGGACGCACTAGCCAAGAGATGGAGAGTACAGACAATCGAAGGAGATAGGTTGTACCCACTGTTGGTCAATGAAAAGGAAACACAGAAAAAGAGTAGAGGATGATGACAGCGAAACAGAGGACAGTCTGATAGAGAGGCTGCTGTCAGACAGACCACCCCCATATAATCCAGAAGTAGGAGAGAGACCACTACCACCAACGGGAGGAGGGACATCCGTAGTGGACGGTGGGGTCTTAAGAGAGAGACGACTTGGGCCCAGTAGGGGACCGGTCGGGCTCGATGGGAGGAGAGGGAGTACCTCAACGGACCCCTGAAGCAAGAGTAGTAGGGAGGTTCACGGTACAGCAGGTGCAGTGTGAAGAGGGGGCCAGTGCCCAGAGACTACCAGATGCCCTTACAGTACCAGTTACCATAGGTCCCATAGTATCAGTATACAATCCGGAACAGACACAAGGTGAGAGTCTGCCACAATTAGATAGATAAAGGAACGTCAGCGAAAATAGAAGTAATGTGGCGGACGAGTGGAACCAATGGTCCAGACCCATAGAAAGGAGTACCCCTTTGGCAGCATCGGCAGATTCTTCTAGAGAACAAGGGGGATTGAGAGGACCGATAGACCTGAGAGGACCACAGCCCCGGTCGATTAGAGAATTGAGGCCAGATTTGAGGACTTGGGAGACAATCGCGGACACCCAGAGCGACGGGATGAGAGACGATGGTAGACATTGGGGTTCGGAGAATAGGGAGATATCCCATTGCAGGTCCAATGGAAGCAGACAGGAAGGGGACCGTGGGAGTGAGGAAAGTAGGGGTACGTTCACCCCTGGAACTGCAGAAAGAAGACAAGAGTGGGATCGTGAAAGATGGGAGAGAGGAAATGTTCCCCATAACACCCCTGAGGAACACAGACGAGTGAGTCAGGAATGTAAAGGGAAAGACCCGAGCGAAACCTCTAGTCAAGGCACATTGAGAGCGGTGATAAAGGCAAGGAGAATAGATGTTCTAAGACTCAAGTCGGAGGTAGAAGAGATAGTGGAAGGTACAATACCCCTGGAGAGAGTAGAACTCTATGAACCAGACGAGCTATTGTTCGTGGCGAAGGATGTTACTCGCAGAGCTAGGGCAGCTCACGAGAAGTTAACTGAACTAGCGAACAAATACTCAGTAGATTTGACTAGGACAAAGGCATTGCAGGGTGGCCATAGGCTACAGTATTCAGACCAAGATTTAGACGAGAAGAGAGTGATTGGATTGAAAACCCACATAAGAGAATTAATAGTGGGAATACGAACATGGGGTCACTTGGACAAATGGGAAGAAAGGTGGTCAAGGAAAAAGAGCGGTAGGAGGAGCACCATAGAGACATCACCAGGAGCGGGGTTGATGCATGTGGAAGCTTACCCCTTGAGAGAGGTAGCTCATGGAGGATATGTGCATGTGCCCTGGATCTGGGGAGATTTGGCTGCCTTCACGAACACATTCCCCAAGTTGAGAGAGAGCCCAGTGGAATGGTACAAGCAGGTAGAGAGGTTTGTCAAAATCTCAAAGGTACTGTGGGTTGATTTGAACACATTGTTTGACATTGTGGTTCCGGGAGACTTGTGGGTAGCATGCAAGGTCAGTATTGAATGGCCCACAGAGGAGCCAGAACGAGATGCACATACAAATGGACCATCACCCAGGGTGATGATAAAATACGAGCAGGTGATCACATGGTTAAAGACTAAAGTGCCACCGCAAGACATAGACTGGGTGAAAATAGATAGAACTAGACAAGAACCGAAGGAAACAGTTCACGAGTACTATGAGAGATTGTTGAAAATATTCAAACAGTGCAGTGGTTTGGATGTAATGGATCCAAAGGACATGGGACAGTTTGTGTCCAAGTTTGTTTTGGGGCTGAGACCTGAGATCTGTCTCATGATACAGCAACATTTGATTTGCTGGCAGAACAAACCCCTAGATGAGATCCTAAGGTACGCAAGGTACTGCAGTGACGAGATAGACTCTAAGACGAAGAAGCTCAAGGATAATTTAATGCTAGTACAGATGCAACCGGGAGGACAGGGTCAGTCTGGAAGTGGAACATTGGGGAGAAGATCGAGCAGTCAGAAAAGAGACAGCGAAAATGGTCCTAGGCCAAGGGTAGACCTAGCGACTCTGAAAAAGACAACTAGAGGCCATCAGTGTCACGAGATCGGGCATTGGAGGCGCGAGTGTCCCCATAACCCGGAAAATCAGGTACAAGAAGAGGAAGGGGAGAGTCAGGCACCGCAAGTACCAAGAACAACCGTGGTAAAACTCAAATCGGAAAAAGGGGGGACTCCCGCTCCTGGAGCTCCAGTTCCCCAGCCACAGAAAATTGCGGTAGGGAACAGGACTTACCACCGATGCCTCTTCTGATAGACGGAGACGAGTATTACGCCTTTAACCCAGTGACAGGAAGGTGCCTGGATGATGAGGAGGAGTGCACCTTAGGAGCAGCATTAGAGATAGATCAGAGGGGACCCTTTGTAGAAGCTGATGTAGCTGGACACCCCACCACTTTTCTTGTGGATACAGGTGCAACTCGTTCTACTGTACGGTCCGCAGTGGTTCCTAACTTGCCTCTTTCCGGGCAAACTATCCAGGTTGTGGGAGTCGCAAATAGGAAAATGACAAATCCATTGACAGAGCCAGTCCCAGTAAGAATAGGAAACTTCAGGGACAACCATCAATTCGTGGTATGTGATTCTAGTCCTGTGTGTCTGCTAGGAAGGGACTTGTTGTGCAAAACTTAACTGTACCATCTATTGTACACCTAAGGGAGTGGAGTTAGAAACGAATGGTGATGATGCTGCCTTCAAGGTTGCAAACACACGTCTGTGCATTGAACTGTACCCTGCACTAACGGTAGAAGAACTCCCCTGGGATTTGAGAGAGACAGTAAGACAAGAGGTTTGGGACTTTACAGGAGAAGAGATTGGATTGATCAAAGGTGTGGAGCCAGTTAGGATACAAGTGAGATCTAATGCAGAGTTTCCAAGAACACCCCAGTACAAGCTGACTCCAGAAACGATTGCGGGAATAAAACCCGTGATTGAATCCATGATCAGACAGGGAATCCTGAAGGAAATAATGGGCAGTCTGTGTAACTCCCCGATCATGGGCTTGCAAAAGCCTAGCGGGAAGTTTAGGATTGTGCAGGATTTACGAAAAGTGAACGACATTGTTGTTCCCTGTTGTCCAGTGGTACCGAATCCATCAGTAATATTGTTTCAGATTCCAGCACAGGCTGAGTGGTTTACGGTAATTGACTTGTGCCAGGCCTTTTTCTCAATACCGTTACATGAGGAGAGCCAATTTCTTTTCGCTTTTAAGCTGGAAAATCGCGTGTTAACGTGGTGTCGTATCCCACAGGGGTATACAGAGAGCCCATCGATCTTTAATCAATTATTGAAAAGAAATCTTGAAAGTCTAGTGCTGCCCCAGAACTCGGTTCTTGTACAGTACGTAGACGACCTCCTTGTTGCGTCAGAGACAGAAGATGCCTGTAGAATAGACACCATCACTTTGTTGAACCATCTGGCAGAGAATGGTCACAAGGTATCTCCTAGCAAGTTACAATACTGTCTCCCAGAAGTACAGTATTTGGGACACCGAATAGAGAAGGGAATAAGGAAGGTGTCCCCAGATAGAATAGAGGCTATAATGAAAATGATGGTGCCTTCCACACAAAGAGAGGTCAGAATGTTCTTGGGAATGGTTGGCTACTGTTGCCAGTGGATTGCCAACTTCTCACTAAAAGCGAAGCCCTTACAGAAATTGACGCTCAAGGACGTGAGTGATCCGGTACCATGGGACACAGACTGCATGATGGCTTTCCTTGCGTTGAGAGAGGACTTATGTCGGGCTCCGGCTTTGGGAATGCCAGATTGCACCAAATTGTTCTCACTATTCTGCTGCGAGCGAGAGGGTTGCGCGTTAGCAGTTTTGACCCAAGATCATGGATGTGTCCGTAGACCAGTTGCCTATTTCTCGGCTACTTTAGAGCCAGTAGCCGCAGCGTTGCCCGGATGTCTCAAATCCGTTGCTGAAACAGGTGTCAGCATTGAGAGATGTGAGAGTATTGTGATGGGACATCCACTGTTGGTACATGTTCCACATTCTGTTGAACTGTTAATGACCAGGACCAAAACGCAGCACCTGACTAATAACAGGCTCACACGCTATGAGCAGGTTATACTTGCTGCAGAGAATGTGACCCTTAAGAGGTGCTCGGTTTTGAACCCGGCTACGGTGATGCCGTTGCCGAATGTCATAGATGATGATTGTGAAGATCACGACTGCCTCGAGGGGACTGAACTGTGCACCAAACCCAGACCAGACATTGTCGATGAGCCCTTGGAAGACCCTGATGAAATTTTCTTTGTAGATGGCTCGTGTATAAGAGACAATGCTGGACAGTTAAGAGCGGCTTTTGCCGTTTGCACGATTCATGGGATAATCGAAGCTGCCTGCTTAGAAGGAGTACACTCTGCTCAGGTGGCTGAGATAGTCGCGTTGACGCGTGCCTGTTTGGCAGCCAACAAAATTCGAGTCCCCATATACACTGACAGCCGATATGGGTTTGGTGTGGTTCACGACTTCGGTCAGTTGCGGTCTCAAAGGGGTTACATGACATCATCAGGTTCCCCTATCAGAAATGGAGAATTTGTCAGATTACTGCTGGAGGCCCTACAGGGCCCAGCAGAAGTAGCAGTAGTGAAATGTATAGCACATAGCAAAGGTATTGATTTTGTGTCTCTGGGAAACAGGTATGCGGATGAGGTTGCACGCTATTGTGCCGAACAAGCTTACTCATTCACAGACCAGGTTATCGAGGGGGATGCATAGAGGGACCGAGCTAAACATGATACTTGAAGTAGCGGATACCTGGGATGAATTGAGGAAGATGCAAGAGCAAGCTTCAGACTTCGAGAAAAGAGTGTGGGTGACTTCTGGTTGTACCAAAGGGAGTCTGGACTTGTGGATTTCAGCAGATGGGAGGGCTGTGTTACCGAATGAACTAGTGAGCCCGATGGCCCGACAGATACATGGTTCTGTGCATTTGGGAAGAGATGCAATGATACGAGTGTTCAGGCAGACTTGGTATAATCCCAAGTTCAGGACGGCTGCAGAAGCGGTATGCCAGAGATGTGTTACGTGTCAACAAATGAATTTTGGGAAAAGGACACCAGTCACGTTAAGTCACGTTGGGAGGTCTGGAGGTCCTTTCAACAGAATGCAACTGGATTTCATTGAAATGCCGAAGTGTAATAGCCTCAGATATGTCCTGGTGATTGTATGTGTGTTTTCCAGATGGGTTGAGGCATACCCGACTCGTAGGTGCGATACACTCACAGTAGCAAAGTTATTGTTGAGGGAGTTAGTGCCTAGATTCGGGGTCCCGACCTCTTTGGAATCGGACAGAGGGACACATTTCAACAGTGAGGTTGTGAAGATGCTCTGCTCCGCATTGAACATTGATCAGAGACTACATTGTAGTTATCGGCCAGAGGCTTCTGGCATAGTGGAGCAGATAAATGGGACACTCAAGGCACGAATGGCGAAAGTGTGTTCATCCACATCCTTGAAATGGCCAGACGCCTTGCCGTTGGTGTTAATGAGCATGCGTAGTACACCAGACAGGAGAACAGGCCTTTCACCACATGAGGTGCTGATGGGAAGAGCTATGAGATTGCCGTCCATCCCCTCAGCAGACTTGCTAAATATCACAGATGATCTGATTCTTGACTACTGCAAAGGACTGTCTGACATCATCCATTCTGTGTCTCTTCAGGTGTAAACTGCGGAAATCCCGACTTCTAGAGACCTTTGTCATGACCTATGTCCCAGAGATTGGGTGCTCGTGCGGAAGCACGTGAGGAAGAGCTGCTTGGACGTCCGTTGGAGAGGGCCATTCCAAGTCATCCTGGTGACGAACACTGCTGTGAAGTGCGGTGGATTGCCAAATTGGATACATGCGTCACACACCCGAAGAGTCCCAGCACCCCTGGAAGAAAACAGCTCCTCTCGATGATGAAAATCCAGCTGTGGAGGAAGATCCACTAGAGGGGACAAGTCAAGCTGTGGGGGTGACTGGAGAGGCTGGTAACTCATCTGACCGAGCTGAGGGAGCTCACGACGGCAGTGACACCGAATCTGCCTCCGAATGGGGAAGCTGCTGTGAAGGTGATCTCAACCCTGAAAGAGCTGAAGGCAGTGATGAGCAGGTTGTGCCGACGAGGAACAGAGGAGTGAAAGGCACAGAGGCAAGTTGGCCGGAGAGACAAAAGAGACTGAATGTGAGGCTGACCTCAGAAAGAGATCTCGCACCTGTATCTGAAGAATCAGACCCGTAAGGAGAAGGCCAAGAGTCAGAGGAAAAGGGTCCAAGGACATCGAGGAGGGTGAGAGTACCTTGCAGAAGATACGCCACTCCGGAGTGGACCTACCCTTTGACAAATGCCAGGTGTACTGAGATCCGGGAGGGGGAGGTCGGTGCTTGTGACCGATACAACTCCGAATGTTAAGTTGGAAGTGATACTGTTGGTACTTGGACTGGAAATCGAAGGTTTACTGACAATCACTGTTCCTAATCCCCCTCTCCTAAGCAAGATAAATTACTTGATCTTAAATAGATTGACTTTTCCTACATTTGGCCCTGAAATACCTGCCTATGAATCAATAGTCCTTCACATGGAACTTACGTACTCTGTGCACTTGGAGAAAATCTTATCATTGATGCAAAGTAGAGACTTTGTAAATAGCTGCTGAATTCACTTAGAGCCGAGTGGAAGAAGAAGAAACTTAGGGTCGTCCTTTAGATGACGGAGAAGTGTCAGGGTTGCCTGAAGCGAATGGAATTGGAAAATTAATTGAAAGTGGATTCCTGCCTCTAAGAGTGGTTCGGAAAATTCATAAAGCCAAGCAAGAGACTTTGTGTTGCTGAGACTTTGTGTTGCTGCTAAAATCGAATCATACTGTCTGGGACCATGGAGGCTGGGAACCCGAATCGTAGGGCAAAATGTATTATAGGCACACTTATAGGGTTAGTGATTTTCTTTATATTTGTTGTAGTCTTAGTTTCTTATTTAGCACCCCAAGAGCAGGAAACGGAGGTCAAGGGAACCCCTACACCTACCACTCCTAGCCAGAAAGAGGTAAACATAGGAGCCGAGAAAGCTTTGCTAGCAGAAGAAAGCCGTAGATTACATGCTGATTTGTCCAAAGGAAACTTTGGGAAGAATGCGTATGCTAAATTGTTGTATGAGTACATTGATTCGATGGATGCGAAAGATTGTTATGTGTGTATGCAGTTGCCTGCTTCAGTAGACGAGGGTATTAGATACCATCACCTGCCGTTGACGTATGGAATTTCATGTAGTTTGCTGCTTAGCATATTTTATGGGCGGAGTCATTTTGAATATTTCTTTTCAAATTATGATGCTGTGTTACCGGAAGTCCCAAATTATAAGCATCTGAACAAGTGGGATTATTATAAATCGGAGGATAGACTTAGATACTTTTTCATTCCAACGAAAACCATAGATACCTCCTACGCACACCGATACAACTTGACCTGCTCATTGACAGAGGTAGAGAAGAAGTTTGTAGAGCAGGTTGAGGACAGATACCAAAAACAGAAGCAGTTACAGACGTCAGGTCAGGGCAAAGTGGATTGGACGGATGAGGAGCTCGGACATAAGTCAAAGGGAAGTTATGGTCCGATAGCATTGGATATGGTGCAGAAAGGGAAGTTGTGTTTGCATAGGCCAAAGACATATTACGAGAATATGTAGGTGGGCGAGACAACTTGTGAACACACCTTTAAAATAGAATATTGCACCAAGGATTTCCTGAAGAGCGTGGTGCAAGTGATCCCTACGGTGTATTTTGTCTGTGGGAAAAATGCGTATGTGAGGTTGCCAGATAAGTGGTATGGGACATGTTACCTGGCTATTGTTTTTCCAAAGATATACCACACTGAGGATTTTGCTCAGGTGGAAGGTGGAAAATTAACAAGAGTAAAGAGAGGAGAAAGTGCTGGTGCAATAGTGGGGGATATATTTGGAGCTGCGATACCAATGTTGGGAGTGATTTTAAATGACGTAAAGATACGGAGATTAGCAACTGTGGTTGATGAACTTTCAATGAGTACAGCTAAGTCACTAGTGTTGATCCATGGGGAAATGCTATCGATTAGGGCAATGGTTTTGCAGAACCGTCTTGCTCTAGATGTCCTTTTAGCAAAAGAGGGCGGAGTCTGTAAACTTTTAAAGGTCCAGGAATGTTGCACTTATATTCCAGATAACTCTAAAGATCTGAAGAAGTATATACGCAACATTACCGCCATTCATTACGAAATTGAGGATTTGACGCAAGAGAATACATGGGAAAAGGTTGGCAAGGGATTTGGAAGCGTTGGAAGTTGGTTTGCAAACCTGGGAAAAAGTTTCCTTGAATACATACTGGAACCCCTTATCATCATATTGGCAAATGTGATTGGATTATGGGGTTTAGTGAGACTGTACAAATGGTATAGATCAAATAGACTGGCAAGATCGATGAGGGTACAAGAGCAGAGAATGGAGAACTTACAAGACAATCAATATCGAAGCCTAAGGGCATTAGAAATGCTCAGGCGAGGGAACGTTGCAACGAGTGCTGTGTAGCTCGGTCCCTACCTTAAGGAATGTGGGATGGTGGTGATGACACAGGTCATCAAAGGGGGGACTGAGAGAGCGCAAAACTGTGTTAGAATTTGTAGGGGTTCCCCATATTCACGAGTAATCAGCACCAGCATATATATAGAGGATTATAATCATGTTTGAATATGACACAGAGCTATGAGACCATGTACCCGAATTTACATAGCTGTAACGTAAAGTGCTTTTAAAAATACTAATGTCATGTTAACTTAGTAATGTATTTGTGGTGTAATACTAATTCAGTTAAGGATGCTCAAATAGTCATTGATGTATTTAAATGCATGTTTAGAAATTTACTATGGTGCCCATGTAACGACATAGAAGTGTTTTAGTTAGAGAATGTATTCTTTATTTTGCTATAATGAGGTAGGCCTAATGAACGAAAACGTTGCCAATGTTAGAGGGGGACATCTCGAAATGTGCAGAGGCCCAGGTGGAGAGAGAGGATTGTGTAGGCCGAACTAGGAATGTTTCTTTTAACATTAAATCATGGAAATGCGGTTCCTAGAAGGTTGTTTTAGAAAATTAATTGCAAGTAGCATGTAGTTGTGAGCCGATTTATGTGCGTTCCTTTGCAGGTGCAAGGTTAACCAGAGATAGTAAAGAAGGGCCCATTGTATATGAGCGTTAGAATGTTAGTTCTAGACATGGAGGAGTGGCTGCGGAATTTTAGGGAAGCAACTTCAAGAGAAGACGACTCTGGGAACCAAGGACGTTTTTCCACCGGACCGGGATAAAGATGTCGTAATGAAGCTACTTTGAAAATTAATACTTTTGAGAGGGGCGTACCTTAGGGCGTGTCACCCTTATTGGGGTTTTGTATTAGGGACAGCACCCCAGGAGGAGAGCAGAGCAGATGCGCACGAGGACGAAGAAAGATGCTGGGTAGGCAGAGAGCTTTGCTAAGCGAGATGGGTTCTTAGGCTAAGTCCTACTAATGTGAGTGAACTTCTTCGGAAGTCACCACAGCTGACACCTTTGGTTAGGAAGGAACTTGCTAAGTAGGGATGCCATTTAGTATAGTGTAGGGACAGTTTTATCTGGATGTATTTCTTCTATTCTTCGATGTCTACTAAGGCACAAGTAATAGCCATCCTTGCTAGTCTTGTGGTCTTTGAACTGATACTGGTGTTATTTCTTAGTCGATTGAGACTTTTCCGTAGGATTATGTTTGTATTAGTACCTGTGTACCTACTGAATCTGTTACTGAGGTGTTTATATACACAACTGCTTTTGGCTTTATAATAAATCTTTAAACTTGACTTTTTGTCAGTGGTTCTTCTGGGAAACGGATGGGGAAAGCTCAACTTGAAATTATGATGTAAGATAGATTGCCTTCTACACCCTATGACAGATAAAAAGGTCTAATCGACCTGTGGCGGGATTCTAGAAAACGTTCTGGTTCTAGAGTGAAAATCCCACCTTTCCAGATGTATGTGTGTATACGTAAGAGCAGGTGCATAGAAGTGTATGTATGTAAGTGTGTGCACAGTACTGCTGCACACTTTTAAGCACCGGTATCTGCATATCAATGAACGTGCACATTTCAGCAAGTGTTTATGCAAGAGTGTGTTTGCTACAGAGTGTGTGTGCATGTGCTTGTGCTCAGTGAGTATTTGTGAAAATGTACATCATTGAGTGCCATTTAGTGTTTCAAGATGTCCAAGCATTGTCAAGTAATCTTCTGATTTTACAGTGACAGCTATAACAGCGTCGACTTGAGGAATAGCTTCCACGTTATGACTGGTCCTGGTTATGAACCTGCTGAGCTTTAATGAATTTCTTGTGTTCAACTAGGCAGGAGAAAGAAGTCAGAACAGACAGGGTGCAGAGGTCAAATCAAATGAAAACTATATTGATTTGATTCGACTCACTAGGGGCTGAGGGCACTATTTTTGTAAGGCATAGCTGCCAAATTTCCCAATCGGTTTATGTGCGACGTTTCAATGGGTTCAGTGTACTTATGAGTGACATTCTCCTACTGAATGTGTGACACTTCGAGTGACACTTTCCTGCGAGTAAACCCAAGCAATGAAGTCCATGTAAGGAGATAAACATCAGAATCTATCCCCATTTGAGCATTGAGGATCTCTAAAAAGGTCTTGAAACTGCTGCAAAACCACTGAAGTGGAAGGCCGCTAACCTACTGAGATGAATCTATTACAAGTTACCACGCAGTGAAAAGTGCTCCCAACTACCCACTTACCAGCAGTGTTGGAATCACTTGACCTGTCTGCACAAAGTCCTCACTGACTGCTGATTAGTCGTCCAAACAGCCTCCCTGTAGTTATTTTTAGGCTTGGTACAGGACAGGCAACTGTCACGCCTGCCAGCTCGCCGGCCAGTCCGAGCTATCATACAAAGATGGCCGCCCGATAATGCTCATGTGCGAGGGAGGTCAGGCAGAGTCTAAAGCCTGACTTCCCCATTACATGGTGCTTCATGCTCTCGTGTCTCGTTGTTGATTCTTCGTGCCACTTCTCAGAGCCGTTCCTCGTTACTCGCGTATTCTGTCAGTCGTCCGGACTCTCGTGTCCGTATCTGATAATCCTTGTACCTTCTGTTCCTGCTACACCTTTGGGTTTTTGTCTTCGCTCATCAACTGGAGCGTGGTTGTTAACACCCCACTTCGCCTCCGTCTTCAGTATTTGGACGGACCCGATTCTTTTGGGCTTTCTACTCACCCCTTGCCGGCTTTCCTCTCTCCTTTCCCTTGGAGCCTCATCCTGCGTCTCCCGGTTCCGCCCATCGGCCGGACTAGTGTTCCGTCGATTGGCCGGACTTGTGTGGAGCAGGCGTGGGGTTACTCCTGGGTGTTTGGTGCTGGGGTGGTCTGCTTGGAGGATTCCTTTACCCCTATTCTTATTTACTTTGGACTCCTTGGTATTTACGGTGGCTGGCATTCGTCACAGTGCTCAAGACAAGAAGAACGGGTAAAGCGCTTTTTGGCGCTCCTTTTTTTTACCTCTTCGACTGTGAAGCATACTGCTTATGCTTATGTTGCTGTATTTCAGATATAATAGTCCAGAGAACCTGTTAATAAGCCAAGTTTACTTCTTCAGCTAGAACCCTTACACCACAGGGTAAGAGAAAACATAGCCTGATGTCTTTTACATAACAGTGATGTTAGGAGACTCATTTACCTTTCATTCAACCAAGCAAGTGACAGTTCTTTCGCTGTTGGCGTGGTGCAAAGGCACATTTAAGATCGATTTGGCCAATGTTCATACGGAACATCTTAAAAGCATTTAGGTAAATACACAGAGAGTTTACAAGATATTGTACTTTGTTTTTTATTGTTGTATATTAATCCTCAAACATTCCTTCTAGCTCCTGCTTCCACCTTGAGAGTACCAGTCCGTGGAGTCTTGTTTTTTTTCCTGCCTTCCCTTGTTTTGTTCCCTCCTTTCCCTCCATACCACCGTTGTGTTCTAGGGTTTGATAGACACAGCAGGTGCAGGGGGGAAGGGTTGGGCCTGTCTTCGGTTCCTGGCACTCCTGCGGAAACTGTTTCTGGATCCTTACAGCAAGCCTGAGAGATTCTGCATCTTCAGGGCTCTCCTACACTAACCTGACAGTCCACCCAGGCCCCTGGGAGCATCATGATCTTCTTTGTTTCATTTGCAGTTTCAAAACTTCCAAAGTGCCCTCTGACATGGCTATCAATCCTTACCAGCGCCAACCTCACTGCTGTTGACTGCCTGCTCTTTTCACATCATGCCTCAGTACATAACAGTCAACTAGCAAGGGACTGTCTCAGGCGGGGATGGTGCTGATTGCCAAACTTCTGTCTTCATCTGATCCAGCCACCGGCTCTACACTGCGCGGGCTGCAAACTATTAAAATGCTGACAGTAGCAAATAAGGGTGATGATAATTATTTTTGCAGGTTTGAGGCCTTCCTAGCCTGGCCTCAGACGTTGCATCTTATCAGTGCAGCTGCTCAGCAGTATGCATCTGCACTGGCTGCAAGGCGCTGGCTGTGACCAAGTGCTGGCATAACCTTTTTAAACTGTCAAGCTTTCTGCTTGGCATCAGCTCTACTTAAATGGCCAAAACTCCAGTATTCTAGGGGCATGGATTAGGAAAATAAATAATCTAACAGAATCAAGTACGCACCCACAAACTAACATAAAGTAGAAAAGATTAAAAATGGCTTGCACAAGAAGCATAAGGAACAATAAATTTTAAGAAAAACGCAGAAATCTAAAAGTTTCGAAGCAAATGTGGGCCATACCTAAATCGCCACTCTGCCTGAGCTCCAGAATCAGGGGGCTGTAGTGAGCTGAGGAGGGTGAACGCCTTAAGTGAGTTGAGGCGGGATGGTGGGTTTAGGTTTCACAACAGCAACATTCATGGGACTGGGGAGACAGGGGAGAGATGAGCCACTGATGATTCCCCAACAACCGAAACCCAAGGTTTAAAACATTCTGCATCAATCCCATTGCCCTCTCATTCAACCCATAGCCTGGCACCTTGCCAGAACATAATTGCAAGCAGCGTACCACCCCTCGATCCACGCGGGACACTGTCTGACACCCCGGTTCAGAATAATTTTTGTTTATGACCATCCGCTGACTGAAAAAAATGTTTTATACACAGGACAGCAGTCAGTTTGGCAAGAGGTTGGTGATTACCCCCAGGTCCCTCCGTCCTCGACACCTTCATACTTACAAGTGGAGATAACCATCTCCCAACAGAAAAATAGAGCAGAGGCATGCTGGGACCCTAATACTGCCCCTCCCACCGGGAGTACATAAGCAGTACTTACCCAGCAGACCTCCTGTTCTTTTTTTCTGTCTGTCGACAGAAGTTTGCTTTGGTTGCTGGTGCTGCTCCTGCTGGGCTTGGGTGGCTTACCTTGTTTGGATCACCCCATCCGGCTGCCTGGCTGTGCAATCGGGGTGTCTGCTGTCCTGCCTCCTGGCCTGCCGGGCTTGCTGGGGGGCTGGTTTCTTCCTGTCCCTGCCTTTCTGGATGCGGGCTGGCCCTTTGCGGCTGGTGCGCCGGCCTCCGGGTCTCTTCCAGGTCAGGGGCGTGTCTTCCTGGTTCCTGGATGCAGGGGAGTCGCGCTGCGTTTGCCTCCGGCTGCCTGCCTGGCCCTGGCGTGGTTCTGGTAGTGCTCCTTGGGCTGGTTGGGAGAGGGACCCTTGTTTGTGTCGCGGCATCTCTCCCGGGTAAGTTCCGCGTAGCGGTTTCTCTTTACCCTTCTTTGCTACTTTACATTATGTGCTGTGGGCTGCCGTTGTTGGTGCTGGGGGCTGCTCCTCTGCCCTGCTGGGTCATTTGCCGGCTGTTCGTGTTCCTGCATGGCCCGGGGGTCCTCAGCTTCCAGTGCTTCTGGAGAGACCTCCGTAGCTGTCTGGGCTTTTCTCTCTTTCCGCTGTTTGGGAGAGTGTGCCTGGCTGATATGGCTCTGTTTGGTGTGCGTTGGGCTGGATTTGATTGGTCCCTGCATCGGTTCCGATTGCACTTCTGCTCCCTTACATCCGTATTGCTCTGGGGTGTGCAGTGGTGCTTTGGGTCCGTTTCGTGTTCCCTGTGCTCTTCTGTGTGGATGCCCTGTTGCTGCTGTGGCTGTTTTTGTTTTGCCCTGCTGCACGCCGGAGGCTCCTGGGGTTGCTGGGGTTTGTCCCTGGGGCCTCTTGCTTGCGTTGCCTGCGCTCTGCTGCTTAGCTGCTTCTGCGCTTGTGTCCGCACCTGCGTGTCCTGGTGCTGATCCGGTGGGCTCCCCTCGCTGCTCCTGGGATTCCTTGTCCTGGTCGTGGGCCTTGGATTGGGTCTCACTTCCTGTGTGTGCACTTTCTGTTGGCTTCCTGGGAGGGGGCTTCCTGTGGGGGCTCCTCTCCTCCTCTCTGGTTGCCTGCTGCTGTCTTGGTGCTCTCCCTCCTGGGGCTCTCTGCACTCGCCCCCCGCCTTTGGTGCTGGGTTGTCTGACCTGGGGTCTGTTGGGGTGGACTTGCTTTCTCTGCATTTTGTGTGGTGCTCGTGTCCTTGCGGGTTGAGGGCTGTGCTTGCTCTGGGTTTTCCTGTCTGGGCTGCCTGCTGTGTCTCTCTCCCGAAGTTGGGGTGCGCTGATGGCTGTGCCTTCTGCTGGGTCTCTTGGGGGTGCCTGGTTCTGCTCTGTTGCTGCCCGCCTGTGCTCCTTCCTTCTCGCGGCTGGCCTCTGGTTCGGGGTGCTGGCCTGTTTCCGGGTGCGATGCTCTTTGGCCTTACCTGCCCCTCGGTTGCCTTTGGCTTTGGCGCTGGCTTCCTTGGCCTGGGTTTGAGGGTTTTGGTTCCCTTCTGCGGAGCCTCCTTTCTGTGCTCCTCTCCCTTGGTCTGGGTGGTGGGTGTTTCTGTTCCTGGGCTACTCCCTTTGGTTCGCTGCCTTCTGGTGGTGTCTCTGCTCCTGGCCGCTCGTGCTCCTGTGTTTTCTTTCGGGCGCTTTTGGGGGGGGGTTATCCTCTCCCTGGCGGGCGTTGGCTGCTTCTCTGTGTTGTTGGCCTTCGCTCTTTCCGTTTGGTGGCCTACCCCGATTTGGCGTGGGTTCCTGTCGCCTCTGCGGTGGCTGTTTCCCTTTTTTCCTGGCCCCGTGTGTGCTTGCTCTTGGGGTTCCCGGTGTTGGGGTCTCTCCTGCTGCTTGCTTCCGCCTTGCCCTCTGCGGCTCGTGTTTCGGTGTCGCCTTTCGCTTCCTCGGCGGCGGTTTGTTGGGGTTGCGCTTCTGTTTCCCCTTCTTCCGGTTCCTCTGCAGCTCCCTGTCCCCGGCTGCTGGTGGGTCGGTGTTCCGGCTTCTTGGGGGGCTGCGTGGGGGTGGATCCTGTTGGGTTCCCTGGTTTCCTGTTTGCCTGTCGCGGGTTTTTCCCGCTTTTCTTTGTGTCCCTCTGCGTGCCTCCTTCTCGGGGTTTCGCCGGTGTGGGTGTCGTTTCCTCGCCTTGGTGGTGCTGCGTCCGCGTTTTTTTTGTTTTGTTTTTTCGGCCTTGCCTCCGCTGCGGGCTGGCTGTTGTTTTGTGGCCTGTGCTCCGCTTGCTTGCTGGCTCTGCCCCTCCGCTTCCTGGCTTTGGCTTGGTTGGTCGGGGTGTGGGGCGCTAGGGGATCCTGGTTCGTGCCTTTGTTTCTCCCGTCCGTTGGGGGGCGCCTGGTCCTTGTTCGGCCTCCTGGTGTCCTTCCTGGTGCTCTCTAGGGCACTCTGCCTGTGCCTTGGTGGTTCATCCTGCCTTGGATGTGGCTGTTCTGTTCTCCTTTGCTCCGGCCTGGGGCTTTGGGTGTTGTCCCTGGGCCTTCTTTGTGCTTGGTTGCTTCTGGTGTTTGGCTGCTTCTGTTCTTCCTTGCTCATGCCCTGGCTCTCCCTGTGCCTACCTTTGGCTTGCTTGGGGTGTTTCCTGCCTGCCCTTCCTGGTACTGCCTGTGTTCCTGCCTGGTTTGTTCCCGGTTGGGGACTCCTGTGGGTGCCTGGTGCGGCTTCTCGGGCTGCTGTTGTTGGGCACCTGGCTTTCCTGTCAGTGATGCTTCCCTCCCGCCGGGTTGTTTTCCTGGTGGTGGTTCGCCTATTGGGCCCTGGGGTTCGTGCCTCCGCTGTTTGGGCCTGGCTGTCTTTGCTGGTTGCCTTGTCCTTGGCGGGGCGCCTGTTTTCCCCTCTTTTGGTCTCCGGTTCTCCCGGTTGGTGGCCTGTGGCTGTGCTCCCGCTCTGCACTGGCTGGGTGTCTGCTGGGGCTTTCTGCTCCTGAGTGTTGGTCTTCTTTTTGGGCTCTCTTTTGTGTCCTGGCGGGGCCCTCTGCTGTTGTGGCCACTTCCTGGTGGGTCCTTCGTGGCCTTTTCCTGCCGGCGGTTCTCTTCCCAGTCTTCTTTCGCCTGGGTTGGGGCCTTTGTGGGGTCCTATGGCCCCGGTGGTCTGCCGGCTTCCTGCTTGTTCTGGTTGTTATCGGGCTGTGTCTCCTGGGCTTCCTGGCTGTTTTTGCCTGCTCGGGGGAGTGTTTTGGGTGCGTTTCCTGGTTTTGGTGTCCTGGTTCGCCTCCGTCTCCCTTGCTGCTCCCGGCTTGGTTCCCGCCCCGTCCGGCTCCGTGGCTGTGTGGTCGGGGTGTCTGCGGTCCTGCCTCCTGGCCTGCCGGGCTTGCTGGGGGGCTGGTTTCTTCATGTCCCTGGCTCTGTGGTTGAGCCTCCGTGGTGTTCTTGCCTAGGTGGGGTCCTCCCTCCTGGCTGCGGGTTGTCTGGGGTCTCCTGCTGCCTGGCCCTCTGCTTCTCTCCTTCCTCCGGCTTCCGCTTTGGCGGTTGTCTATGTTTCGTTCCGGCCTTCTGTGTGGTCGGGCGGTGGTGTGCTGGAGGTTCCCTGTTCTTCCCTGCCCTTTTTGCTGTGGCCAGGGCTTTGCTTGGGCTCCTTCCAGGGTTTTGTTGGGCCTGCGGGTCCGCCTGCGTGGTCCGGTTGCTTGGCTCTGGTCCTGGCTTCCTGGTTCCTATGGCGTTTTCTGGGCCTCTCCCCGGCTTTGCTGGTGTCGGGCCTTGAGGGCTTTTGGTCTGGGTGCTGTGCGCCCTGTGGCTGTTTTTCGGCTGCTCCTGCCCGTGCTCCCTGCTTGGCCTAGGTGTGGGGTGCCTGTGGGGTCCTCGGCCGTGTTGGCTCCTGCTTTTTTCTGCCCTTTGTGCCTGGTGTGGGGGTTCCTGGGTGTTTCCCGGTTGCTCTGGCCTCCGGTCCTGTTTGTTTCCCTTCCTTTTGGGGTTGGGGTGAGGTTCCGTGACAATCGTAAGTGGTGTTTTCGACTCGCACGAATATGGTCGAGTCTGGTATCTACAAACCGCAAATGACGAGTTTAGTGGGTGTACGCGTTTTCGCTGTACTAGCCTAAACCGTTCGTTTGTTTCGTGGGTTTCTACATCTGTACCCGCTGGTTCCATCTTAGATACGGCATCCATTTTGTTTCTTGCCCTCAAGTAGCCAGCGAACGGACGCTGTCCGCTTCGCGACCCTGGGATTCCCAAGACTCTTGCGGAAGACACGTTTCCTTTGAAAGTGTCTTTATGATGAGGGGGATGATACTGTAAGACAAATGGCTCCGCTCGAGGCACATCTTGCCGTGCCGGTCTATTGTCTCAGCCGTGCATCTCATTAGGCACGTCCCTTTGATTCCTGCAGCTCGTGTTTCCCGACACCACCCCTTTTACACCCTTTCCGATCTCCCCACTGTTTCTGCCTTCCTCTGCACCTGTTCCTGTTCCTCCTTCGATCTGTTTACTGCCGATTGGAATGTACTAATGGTGGGAAGATGGGTTTTTACAGTTGGGAACCACCAAATGTTTCCGTACTTATGTTCCGGGCCCTGAATGCATGACAGCAACCCCTCTTGGTGATTACGATGGAAACCAAGTTGTAAACCTTTGTGTACCATGTTAACCTATGAGAGAAAACTGTATAAAAAGGAGCGACCCACAGTAGCAATTTGAATCAGACTCCGCGAACTTACATGTTGTGTACTTCACGTGACTTCTGTGTTCCCTGCAGTAATAAACCTCGAATCTTTGACACCGAAGGAAGTGTCCCGTGTCTCTGTCATTTGTACGCCGGAACAGGTTACCCACGAAGGTTTTAGGTGTTGTCCCCTGGCACCGCTGGGTCTTAGAATAACCCAGTCCTTCAGTTGGCGCCCAATGTGGGGCTGCATCAGTGGTACCGGTCCAAGCCCGACGATCGTGAGGAACTTCGTGTGAAATCTCCGAGGGAAGGTGCACCCCGCTTCATCGATCCTGTTGTCGAAACAAGTGACCCGATGACTTTTCCCGCGAAGATTCCCGCCTCCTGACGGCTGCGACGGACTGCTGCCCTGACTGTAGACCTGTTTTGGCGCCTGGCGTAGACCTTGGTACAGCGAGACGATTGACGGGCCTTCCTGGTGACGCCATTGATCTTTGAGTTAAGTATTTGTGGGTCGCTCCCAGAGTTCTTAGTTGTGGGTGCTTAGTTGTTGCATGGTTCCATTGCATTTGTGGTTCTTAGTACTTGGTTCTTTGTTGTGATATTTGACGTCTGCAGTCGCCAAAAACCGAGGGTTTTGCTCTTTGCGGGGACTTGGTAAATCCCGTAACCCTTGAAGTTTGGGAAACTCAGCTAGTGTGCAAGATGCCTGGCCGTAGTACTTTGTTCAGTTGTTTTGGTCGTTGTGGTGCGGATTCCCGACTGGAGGACTCGTGTCCGATACCTCCGGTTGGAACTCCAACTTATGAATTATATAGCAAGCATGGGTTAGGTCCGATTACCTTTAATGAATATTGGATCCGATACACCAAAAAGGATGGTGTCCTTAGTTGGCCACCTCATGGTAGTTTCGAGACCCCGATTTTAGATAACCTCGAGGCTAAATTGTTTAAGAAAAAATCAAGGCCGGCCATGTTTGATGCCTTTCCGTTATGGCGCAAAGAAGCCAAACAGAAAGAAATCAGACAAACAAAACGTAGTCAGAGAGATGGAGTTGCTACTATAGTAAAGAAAGCAGAACAGTTTCAGCGAGATAAGGAGGAAAAGGAAAAGGACGTTTTTGATAGGCTTCAGCGTATGTCTATAGATAAATGTTACCCCGCTTTGCCAATAGAGCCGGATAAGAAGAAAGAAGCAGTTGAGGATCCTTTACTGTCCTATCTTCTGAAGTCACCACCTCCGTACGCACAGGGTACCACAGCTCCTGTGGTTCCCCCTGTACCTGTTCCTCAACCTGTTCCTCAACCTGTACCCGTTCTTCCGACTGTTCCTGCTCCTTTGCCTACGTCTGTTCCTACTGCTCCACCGTTTGTACTTCCTCATACTCCTGCTCCCGCTGCTGCTCCTGTTCTGCTTACTCCTGCTGTATCGTCTGGTTCCGATTCTTCTCTTGTTAATCCTCTATGTTATACTTCTCCATCTACCCGACGTCGTACCCCCTCTGTTGCTGCTAATTTCTTGAATTCTCTTGGACCTATTCTTGAGTCCGCTGGTTCGGACGGTCCTCAAAGACGTAGTCAGCTTCCCGGTAATCGGGAACGTGCTGCGTTATATAATATGGCGATGGGTTGGATGAAACACCCCCTTAGAAATCCTCCACGTGCGGTGCTTGACACGTTCTGTCAATTCAATATACCGACACAAAGATACGTCTTTGAAGAAATGTGTAAGGTTTTACGTGATCAAATATCGGCCGATGCATCTGCCGATGTATTGACTGCTTTGACTAATTTGCAGCTTCAGTTTTCGAGCGGAATGATAGTAGACTCTAATGTTCGACGCGCTGTTGAGCAGTTATTATCTTTTCGTCCCTCTATAATGCCTCGAGCATTGTTTTTGGAAGACATTGAGGGACCACTAGAAGCACCTGGTCAGTATCCTATGCGCGAAGTTCCACCAGTGTGGATGCCAGGTGATACTAATGCCGTTCCTATCGTCCTGCCGCACTTTCAGAGAGTGTGGATACACCTCCCATGGAAACGATCGGAGGTTTTGCAGGTCAAGCAATCTTTGCCTGACCCTCGCAAAAATCCTGCAGGGTAATATAAAGAATTGTCGCAGCTTGTGGATGCTACGATAATGAATCTTGCTGATATCGATATGCTGTTTGGCAATGTCGTACCGCAACCGGTATGGGCAAAGATTCGTCAAGAAAATCATGCGGCAGAATTAGGTGGTGATTGGGCTGCTCTTATTGCGGCAGATACACGACAAATTGGTGGGGCTAAACCTGAACAGCTCATTACGGCTCTGCCTCAAAGAATTATTACCCTAATGAAAATGCTTATGCCAGCTATGAAGGTAAATTGGGATAAGTTGTCCGCTTGCAAACAGAAGAAGGACGAGAGTGTCTCTGATTTCTTTACGAGATTTGAGGAGGCATTCATCGATCATAGTGGTCAGGATATGGGTGCCGAGGGAGGTCAGAGGTTGTTTGAGGACAAATTTGTTTCTAACTTATTACCTGACTTAAGCAACAAATTAAGAAATTCTGAGAGTGCGTGGGCTGTCTCTATGTCTGCTCAAATATTTGCTACGGCACAGTATTATGAGAATAGGGAGAAAGAAGAGAATGATCGCGCTGACAAGAAGATGAAAGAGCTCAAAACTAAAGTGTTGTTGCAACAGGCGTATCCTCCGCGTTCGAATCAGAATGATTTGCAACAACGTAATCGATCGCAGCCACAGTCTAATAGGTCGCAATCTCGAAATGACTCCTCTTCGCAGAGATCTTCGTTAGGGTACAATCAGTGTGCCTATTGTAGGAATGAGGGTCATTTAAAATTCGATTGTCCAGTTCTCAACGAGCGTAATAGTGGTAATTCGTCTAGAGGAGGTCGTGGTGGTTCTCAACAGACGCCACGTGGTAGAGGACGTGGTGCTCAAAACGATCATTCCACTAACACTTCTGACTCAAATAATTGTTTTGATCAGCGTGGATCGTCGCGAGGGCGATCTGCTCAGTACAATGTGGATGATTATTACGTCGATCAGGACGCTGACGACGGTAATTACTAGGACAGCCATAGACAAGGAGAGGGAGTAGTATCAGTTCCGGTTGATCAGAGAGGGCCTTACGTCGCAGTTGCCACCTCGGGCGTCGTTGAGCCTTTTCTGTTGGACACTGGCGCAGCGAAAAGTTCCATAATGCATTCGAAACTCCCTGGCGCACCTTTGTCTGGCTTAACAAATGTTTCCGTTGGATTCTCTGGTGCCCCTGTTAGCAATCCGGTTTCGTGTCCTTTGCCTCTTACAATTGGGCCGCGTGAGCTGAAAGCTCCGCTGATTTTGACCACCGGGTGTGGGGAAAATCTTTTGGGCCTGGATTTGCTAAAACGTCTGTATGCGACTTTGTATTGTTCTCCTGCGGGAGTCAAGCTTACTTTGGGTGAGAGAGTGATCTCTCCAATGTATTTGTCTCTCGATAAGCTTCCACCGGAATTGAGTTCTCTTCCTGCATCTTTGTGGGCAACAGGTCCCAACGACGTGGGCCTGCTTGACATCTCCCCTTATGTTGTTCACTTGAAATCAAATGTGCGACTGCCACGTATTCCCCAGTATCGTATCTCCCTTGATGGTGAGCGAGCTCTGTTAGCGATCATTTACGATTTGATCGAAAAAAGATGTTATCGAGGAGACTCGGGGAAACGTGTGCAATAGCCCTGTACTGCCCATTTTGAAACGTACTGACCCTTCGAAACCACCTGTTTATCGTTTTGTTATCGATTTACGGGAGGTAAATAAAATTGTGATTCCTCAGTTCCCTGTTGTGTCTGACATCACGGCGCTACTGACTCTGATTCCAGCTTCTGCATCTTGGTTTTCGGTGATCGATCTGAAGAATGCGTTCTTCAGCATTCCGATTGCCGAGGAAAGCAGGGACCTTTTCAGTTTCTGTCTCGGAGGTCGCAGCTTCCGGTTTAAACGCGCTCCTCAGGGCTACTGTGAAAGTCCATCGATATACAGTCAAGCCTTGAAGGGCCAACTGGATGCGTTTGTGTTGCCGGCTGGTGCAGCTTTGATCCAATACGTCGACGACTTCTTGGTGGCCGCCGATACTCAGGACATTTGCAAAACCGCTACAGTGTCGTTACTGCAACATCTCTGTGACTTACATCATAAGGTGTCTCCTTCTAAACTTCAATATTGTTGTCAAGAAGTAACCTATCTAGGTCACTTATTGTCAAAGGAGGGAAGAAGGTTGACCCCAGAGAGAATTGCAGCGATTGCGCGAATGACTGTGCCAACAACTCAGAGAGATGTGCGTGCCTTTTTAGGTATCACGTCATACTGCAGGCAATGGATTCCAAATTTCTCATTGTTAGCAAAACCATTGGTAGCTCTTACGTGCAAGGATGTACCAACTCCTTTACCATGGACGAAAGAATGTCAGAAAAGTTTTTCTGAACTGCGTGACGCGTTGTGTTCGGCTCCTGTATTAGGTACCCCTGACTACAGCAAGCCGTTTACACTATACGTTCACGAGAGAGAAGGTTGTGCGTTGAGTGTTTTGACGCAACCTTTTGGTGGTAAGCAGCGTCCATGTGCATATTTTTCCTCGACCTTGGACCCGGTAGCTAGAGCATTGCCGAGTTGTTTGAGAGCAACAGCGGCAGCTGCGGTGTCCATCCGACAATCTGCAGGATTGGTCATGGATATTATGCTAACAGTAATGGTTCCGCACGCAGTTGACACTCTCTTAAATCGTACGAAAACTCAGCACTTGACGAGTGCAAGGTTGTCTGGGTACGAGTTGACGCTTTTGGCGAGTCACATTCAGATAAAACGTTGTAATGTCCTGAACCCGGCGACTTTGTTGCCAATTAGCATGGAGTCAGACGAAGTAACCCCTCACGACTGTTACCTACGGACTGAGGAGGAAACAAAAGGTCGCATGGACCTTAAAAACACCCCTTTGGAAGATCCCGATGGGACCTTGTATGTGGATGGTTCATGTTTTAAATTGCCGAATGGTGATGTGACGACTGCGCATGCCGTGGTAACTTTGCATACTGTTGTGGAAACTGCGAGATTGAATCAGAACTCTGCCCAAGCTGCAGAGCTGATCGCTTTGACTAGAGCGTGCGTGTTGTCGAAAGGGAAACGTGTGAATATGTTTACCGACAGCCAATATGCTTTTGGCGTCGCCCATAGCTTTGGACGATTGTGGAGAGAGAGAGGTTTTATGACATCGCATGGTACTAAGATTCAGCATGGACAGCTTGTGAATGATCTTTTGGATGCACTTACGTTACCTAAGCAGGTGGCGATTGTTAAATGTAGTGCGCATCGTAAGGTGACAGATGATGTTGGTCGTGGTAATGCGTTTGCGGATGAGACTGCTAAGGAGACTGCCCGGAACCTTAGCACTAGAATGTATGTGACGAGTTCGGTTAGGTGGCCTACAGAGACTAGTATGTGCGAGGATACTATCGAGAGTGTGAAAACGATACAGAACGAGGCCACCGAGACTGAAAAGACGAAGTGGAAAGAGAGTACGGGAAAGCTGGATGCGAATGGTTGTTGGATTGATTTGTCGGAGCATAAGAGATGGATGTTGCCGGATGTGTATGTACTAGCTGTTGTGATGATGGCACACGGGTTAGCACATATTAGTGCGAAAGGTATCTGCAAGTTGTTGTCCCCTGTGTGGAAGAATGATGGTATCACGAAGTGTGCTGAGAGATTGGTGAAGAATTGCATGATATGTATGATGTACAATCCTGGTAAGGGAACCCCTACGCCTCCTAGCCATTTTGCTCCCCCTTCATGTCCCTTTGAAGTGATTCAGTTAGACTTCATCCATATGGAGCGATGCAATAACCTGAAATACGTTTTAGTTGTGGTTTGCGCATTCTCCCGATGGATTGAAGCCTACCCTCTCAAAGACAACACTGCTCTGTCGACTGCGAAAATCCTACTGGAGGAATACTTTCCTCGGTATGGAATGCCACGGATTGTATGGTCTGATAACGGAAGTGAGTTTGTAGGGAGTGTGATGAAGAGTGTGTGTAAGGGCCTTGGAATTACTCAGAAGTTCCATAGCGCCAATCATCCCCAGTCTGCAGGTTTGGTTGAAGGGTATAATGGCACCCTTAAACTAAAATTAGCAAAGATTCAGGCTACGACTGGTCTCTCGTGGCCTGACGCTTTACCTCTAGCCCTTTTGTCTACTAGGGCGACTGTACACTCCCGAGTAGGGCTCAGTCCCTATGAAATAGTGTTCGGTCATCCTGCAAATGTTTGGGGGGTTCCTAGACCGAGTGTGTTTTCTGATCTTGAATACCCAATGCTGATTGATTATCTTCATGATCTGACTGCTAAACTGAGGTTAATTCACCAACAGGTTTTTGAAGCACTGCCAACGCAGACGGAGGGTCCAGGCCACCAGCTCCAGCCCGGAGACTGGGTGGTGACGCGGAACTTCGGACGCAAAAGAAATCTTGAGCCCCGCTTTACTGGACCCTACCAAGTCCTCCTTGACACGAGAACTGCTGTCCGCCTGGAGGGCCGGAAGAACTGGGTGCATGCCACCCACACCAAAAAGGTACCTATACCTTTAGCAGCCGACTCGTGGGTGAGGAAAGGCATTGCTTCATCTGAAACGGAAAGTTTGCAGACCTTCGTACCTTTTAGCGACGCCCAACCTGTCGGAGAATCCTCAGTGCAGCAGAACGACATTGTTGAACATTTGTCACCACAAAGCTCAAGATCTGAACAATTGACTGATCAACAGAACTCTGTTCCCTCATCGGATCCATTGTTTGACGAACAGACACGTCCTGGAAAGAGCCGATACTTTTTGCGATCTAATACCAAGGACAAATAAAAATTTGCTTTTATTCCTCGACATTTACGTTACCCCATTACCACGATCAGTCTAAACACTCGTATAACTGTGATTTTGTAAATATTGAGTTTTTTTCCACATCTGTGTTTTTGCTTCCACAGCTGAGAGACTTTGTACATATTTGTGAATTAAGATACCTTGCATCCAGGTGTACCGTAGGGCCGCGCGTGTACTTCCTTCTGGTTAGTAGGTCTTGACACTAGGTCGAAGGCCGTCGGTTCCTGGGAACTCCTAGGGATTGACTACTGCTACACAGAACGAAGTGCGTCAAGAAACATTGCGGACGGTTTTAGGGGATGGCGTTTTCAAAGCTTGTGGATTTGGAAAAAGCTCAGGCGCAAAGATTCAAACTCCAACAAATTACTCGTACAAAATGCTTTATGTTTCAGGTGTTCCTTCTGTTTTTAATTGTTTCCTCGTTATTGGCGGGTGGGGTGTATTACTTGATACTGACGTTCTTACCTTCTGCCATACCTACTCCTACTTCTGAACCTAAAACTACCTCCACTGTGTCTCCTCATTCCTTTCATATTCTACCTCAACACGAGCAGGCTAGATGTGCGGAATTCAGAAATAATTCCTTCATTCAACTCCTTCATCAGCATCAGTTGGTTGTAAACACTACCAATTGCTGGGTGTGTGGGTTAATGCCACATACCACGGATAAGGGAATTCCATATTTGGTTCTGCCTTATAGTTCCCAGGGTTCAGCTCGAGCATTGCAAACAATGTTTCGAAGTGCACTAGATTCCTACCCCAATCGAGAGCCACGTCCTACCCACTTTGGTCCTGGTCCGTACCATAAGTCTTTGGCCATAGCGATTGCTGACTTAGATAGGGATATCTACGAACCGTCGCTCATCCCGGACGAAGAGGTGCGAGCCTATAGGGACCTGAGTGAGGCTGAGTACAGTGCGCTCGTGGGTGAAAGACAGCTTAGAAGCTCGTCTCCGATATGGATCGTACCCCACCTTGGTAATTTCTGTCTAAAAGGTCGTGGCCGATGACCGAGAGCTCGTCTTGGAGAGAGCGCTTGCTCCGAGACTTGTGTCCTACCGATGCTCTCTTCCCCTGTGTTTCTGACTGCCAAGGGTACATACTTCGTCTGTCATGATCGTGCGTATACATGGTTGCCCTCCGACTTCGTGGGCTCATCGCAAATTTGCTGCCTCCGACGTTTACCGTTGATGCAGATTATCACAAGACTAGAATTGTGAAGGGCGTGATTAGCGAAGAGGAAACTGCCGGTCAAGAGGCAGGAGACTTTTTCAAGGGTTTCTTTCCGTTTTGGGGGCCTATGGTCAATAGTAGGAACCTGAGACAGTTGACTCGAGTGGTGGAATCGACAGCTAATATCACTGCCAGTGCCCTTGGTAACATCACAGCAGAACTTCAGGCGGATAGGCTCATGACGTTACAAAACCGTATGGTTTTAGACGTTGTCTTAGCAGATCGAGGTGGAGTATGTAAGGTGATCCATTCGAGCTGCTGTATTTTCATTCCAGATAATGCTCCGACTGTCTATCAAGCCATCTCAAAGTTGCACAAGATCTCTGAGTCCATACACGTGGACGTAGGGGATTGGACGCTACTTGGATGGTTTTGGGGCCTGATGTCGACTTGGGGTTGGAAGATTCTGATGATCATCGGGGTTGTTGTAGCGTTTCTGTTCACGTGTTGCCTTTGTGTGCAGTGTGGTCCTGCCTTATGTGGCCTCTGTGCTACAACGTGTATAAGACAGCCGCCTGTTACCAAGGGAGCTCAGATGGATAGAGTTATGTTGCAGCAACATCTAGATGGTCTGATGAATATTGAATATGATTCTGACTAGTGCTTGCCTACATGAGGGCAAAAGGAGCGTCTGAGGTTCCGTGACAATCGTAAGTGGTGTTTTCGACTCGCACGAATATGGTCGAGTCTGGTATCTACGAACCGCAAAATGACGAGTTTAGTGGGTGTACGCGTTTTCGCTGTACTAGCCTAAACCGTTCGTTTGTTTCGTGGGTTTCTACATCTGTACCCACGGGTTCCATCTTAGATACGGCATCCATTTTGTTTCTTGCCCTCAAGTAGCCAGTGAACGGACGCTGTCCGCTTCGCGACCCTGGGATTCCCAAGACTCTTGCGGAAGACACGTTTCCTTTGAAAGTGTCTTTATGATGAGGGGGATGATACTGTAAGACAAATGGCTCCGCTCGAGGCACATTTTGCCGTGCCGGTCTATTGTCTCAGCCGTGCATCTCATTAGGCACGTCCCTTTGATTCCTGCAGCTCGTGTTTCCCGACACCACCCCTTTTACACCCTTTCCGATCTCCCCACTGTTTCTGCCTTCCTCTGCACCTGTTCCTGTTCCTCCTTCGATCTGTTTACTGCCGATTGGAATGTACTAATGGTGGGAAGATGGGTTTTTACAGTTGGAAACCACCAAATGTTTCCGTACTTATGTTCTGGGCCCTGAATGCATGACAGCAACCCCTCTTGGTGATTACGATGGGAACCAAGTTGTAAACCTTTGTGTACCATGTTAACCTATGAGAGAAAACTGTATAAAAAGGAGCGACCCACAGTAGCAATTTGAATCAGACTCCGCGAACTTGCATGTTGTGTACTTCACGTGACTTCTGTGTTCCCTGCAGTAATAAACCTCGAATCTTTGACGCCGAAGGAAGTGTCCTGCGTCTCTGTCATTTGTACGCCGGAACAGGTTACCCACGAAGGTTTCAGGTGTTGTCCCCTGGCACCGCTGGGTCTTAGAATAACCCAGTCCTTCAGGGGGTTTCTGTGGGCTGTGGCCGGTGGCTCTGTCCCCGCCCTTGTTGGGCTTGTTCGTTTTTCCGGTCTTGTTGGCCTCTCCTTTGTTGGTCGGCTTTCGGCTGGTGCTTCTGGGGGCGTCTCTGGCCTGTGGTCTTTGGATTGGCCTTCCCTTCCCCTGCTGTTTTGGGTTCGGGGGCCTTCCTGGTTTAATTGGGGGCCTCCTCCCCTGTGCGATTTTTGCCCTCTTGGGTTTTTGGGTGTTTTCCCCTTCCCTTTCTTTCTGTTTGGTTGGGGTTTCGCTCCTGCTCGGCACTTGCTCTGGTCTCTCTGGTGCTACGTCGTTCGGTTTGGTGGGGCATGCCAGTTTCTGGCCTGTCCTTCCTCGTCCTTTTTTGATCCGTGCCTTTGTGGCGAGCGTGTCCTGTTGGCCTTCACCTTGGTTCGGGGCTGGGCGGCCTTGTCTGGGGGGTTGCTTGGCCGCGTCCTTCGGGTCTTGGTTCCGGTTGTTCTGTCTCCGGGTTTCTCTGGTTGGCGGCCTCCTTGTTGGTGGTTCTGGCCTTCTGTTTTTGGGTTGTCTCCGGTCCTTGTTTTGCTCCTGCTGTCCTGTTCTGGGTTGCGGACCGGTTGTCTCCTGCGGTTCCCTTTTTCTCCTTCTCGGTGCTCCCTTGGTTTCTGCTTTTGTTGTGGTTTCCTGGGTGTGCTTGTGGGGGTGGATTGCCGGGTTTTCTGCTTTGCTATTCTCCACTTGTAAGTATGAAGGTGTCAAGGACGGAGGGACCTGGGGGTAATGTCCTATTACTTACCGGTAATCTTCATTACTTCGGGTCCCGTAGTCCTCGACACCTTCATACGCCCCTCCCTCCCTCCCGGGCGGCCGGCCTTCCTGTGTGGGCTTGTTAGTACAGGAGGTCTGCTGGGTAAGTACTGCTTATGTACTCCCGGTGGGAGGGGCAGTATTAGGGTCCCAGCATGCCTCTGTTCTTTTTTCTGTCGGTAGATGGTTATCTCCACTTGTAAGTATGAAGGTGTCGAGGACTACGGTACCCGGAGTAATTAAGATTACCGGTAAGTAATACGACATTATCTATAGTCAGCTATATATATATATAGTCAGCTATTTTTTTGCTAAACAGCGCTGGGACGCCCCTTTGCTGGGGCAGCTGAGCGCTATTTAAGCTATTTTAACATAACATAACATAACATTATATTTTTCTATGGAGCACCCACATTTGATCTTTACAAGTGGCAAGTAAATACATTGGACAAGCTGCATGTTCTCCACAGTTCACTTACTGGCAGCATGCTTGCTGCTTAAATGCAGCTCCTCAGGCAGCCTGCCAAGTGGTCACGGCCAAGTGGTACTATAGTTTGAATGAATAATCCATTCTAGTGTGGTGATGTCTGACCCCTGATGCATGGGACTTGACAGGACTTGAAAGGCAGAAAGTGCACTCTCTTTTTTCAATTTCCTTACCATTAAGAAGCTTTGACATTATCACGTCACATTATAGTACTGCAATGATAAGCATTTATTAAAAGTGATAGTGTTTAAACATGAACTTAGAATCATTCTCCCCCTGCCCCCACCCTGTTGACAGTGCATTAGTGCACTAAGATGCAAGACAAATGTCATGTGAAGTCTGTATTTGGGCTAGATTCCTATAGGTGGAGCAACAATACAGTCTGTTAAATCAAACACACTATGGTTTTCCACAGCTGCTATTCTGAACGTTGCTTTAATGTAATGTGCTTAAATACTAAAGAAAACGGAAGATCAGTAAAATAAATTATTTACAGTTTTAAACTTGCCTTGCCAGGCAGCTTGAGAGGTTCTGTCCCAGTCATTGGCAGTCAGTTCTGCAGGTTGGTGAGATAAGGCCAGATAGAGTTGGTGTGGTGCCTGTCACTGCATAGTGAGGTGTGTGGATTTACAGCCACAGTTCACAGAGTAGCTGAGAACGAAAGCTCTACTCTGTAATTCTGGCTGAAAGGCTATGAACAGATACACTGAGCAGAAGACGTATGTGCACTGTATTCTATTTACAGCATGCAGCATGTGACTCGACATCACAGGTTCATGAGTTAAGTCTGGTGACTTTGTGACATCACGTCATACTAGTTAAAAAACATTTCTTTAAAACATGCAGCGTTACTACAGTAATCACAGCACAAAGCAATGCGCTCTTTGTTGTGGTAAGTTGTATAAGCTGAAAATTAATAAATAACCCCCTCTTTTCCTATCTCGCCGCAGAGATGGGTGGGGTAAGTTATGCTAGATAACCTCACCCTATTGGTGGGTCATTGTAGCTTAAGAAATAGGCAGCCTCAGGAGGTACAGGGTTTATACTGTACCCGCCTGGAGCAGCTTCATACCATAACACTGCCCTGACTCACTTGTGGGAGGTCACCAAGGACCTCCAAATATTGAATTACCGGGCTGTCAATATATCAGTCTGTATTTGCAGAGGAGCAATAGCAAATAATTTGCCACATGCACACTTGTGCCTGACTGCCTGCCCTGTATGATTCCCTTGTCTGAGTGGCATTCATCAGCTAGCCAGCAGTGCAGGAGTCCGATCAATGCAGCAGCACTGGCACAATGCTTTCACATTTCTTGCAGCATGCTAAGTAACATCGCCACTGGTGTTACTTAGCATTATGCAAGAAATATAGGACGCCAGTAATTGCTATTTGCAATCACCAGCATGGGAACTGCAAAATGAGATTACCGGCACGATCCACGCACACACAAATAGGGTGGGTGGAGCCCAAGCACCCTATAAAAGAAACCGCTGCTGTGTCTTGATGAAGAACAATTCGTTGGTTATACTGTGGGCAGGCCCGGACTGGCCATAGCGGGCACCAGGCAATCTCCCGGTGCGCTGCAAGGGTGGGGGCCAGTTTGAGCCCCTGGGGGCAGTTTTTGTTACAGGGCCGTTTTTGCAGCATAGCTGCAAAATCGGCCAAAAACCGGCCCTAGCAAAGCGCTCGGCGGCACCTCCGGTATAGAGTCAAAATATCGAGTTTTTATTATCGACTAGACATAATATCGAGTAAAAAATATAGAATGGACATAATATCGACTAGACATAATATAGACTACCAAAATATCGACTAGAAAATTTTAATATCGAATAGAATGGACATAATATCGATTCAAAAATATAGAATGGACATAATATCGACTAAACATAATATAGACAACAAAAATATCTAATTTAAGTCAAGTTAATAATAATTTTAAATTTTTGTGTAATAATATTCTGTAGCGGGTTGTGGGTTTATAGGGGAATAGGGTGGGAAGTAATTTAATTATAATTAATTAAATAGGTTATTTTATTAATTGATATTTATTTAGAATTAATTGTTAATTAATTATTAATTGTTAATTAATTAAAAAATAATTGGTAATTAATTTTAATTGATTTATGGATAAATATGTTAATTTTTGTAATTTATTTTCTGTAGCGGGTTGTGGGTTTATAGGGGAATAGGGTGGGAAGTAATTTAATTATAATTAATTAAGTATGTTATTTTATTTATTGGTATTTATTTAGAATTAATTGTTAATTCATTATTAATTGGTAATTAATTAAAGTATGATTTGTAATTTATTGTAATTGATTAATTGATAAATATGTTACTTTTATTACATTATTTTCTGTAGTGAGTTGTGTGTGTTTATAGGGGAATAGCTTGGGAAGTAATTTAATTGTAAGTAATTATATTTTTTAAATATTTTTTGTGTCAAATTTTTATTTATTTTTATATTGTAAATTATTGTATTGTTAATTGGTAAATAATTAGTAATAGTAGGTAATTTTTATTATTAGTTAATTTTTATTTGTAATTTTAATTGATTAATTAATATATTTTATAAAATTGCAAAATATTTTAATTATTTTGTAATTGGTATTAATATTTATGTTACTTATATTTATATATGAAGTATTTACTTTCCCTACTATTGCACTCACTGGAGTGGGAATAGTAATTTTTACCCCTACGCTATCCAATGCTTTCCCTACTGTTGCACTCTCTGGAGTAGGAATAGTAATTTTTATCCCTATGCTATCCAACGCTTTCCCTACTGTTGCACTCACTGGAGTGGGAATAGTAATTTTTACTCCTACACTATCCAACACTTTCCCTACTGTTGCACCCTCTGGAGTGGGAATAGTTATTTTTACCCCTACGCTATTCAATGCTTTCCCTACTGTTGCGCTCTCTGGAGTGTGAATAGTAAATTTAACCCTCCCGCTATCCTATGGGAAAAATATTTTATATCTTTTGTTAATAATATGTATGTATATATATATATATATATATATATATATATATATATATATATATATATATATATATATATATATATATATATGTTTTTTTTAAGTTACATTAATTATTGATTAATTTTAAGTTTATTTAAGTAGTTTAAGTATGTTTAAATTAATTATATTTATTATTTTATTACTTTTAAATTACTTTTAATATATTTAAAAATTCGATATTTTGACTGTCTATATTTTTTCCTATCGATATTTTGGAGTCGATATTTTTGTACTTACCTGTTTGTAGATAGGAAGTCGATATTCTGGCATTCTATATTTTTACCTCAATATTTTGGCAAGTCGATATTCTGTCAGTGATCCGGCACCTCCAACCCCCCGAGTGAGGAGGGGGGCGAGCACTTTGCCAGGGCCGGTTTTGTATCCCAGTTCGGCCCTGACTGTGGCAAATGTGAAACAATTCAGAATGGAGCAATCCGTAACCCAACTTAAACCAACAATCTTAAAATATACTGAACAGATGCATAAACTCCTAGCATGTACAGCGAGACTCTTTAGTAATAACCACAGCCTATCATATCTAGGAACAGTAGCAAGAACCCTATTTAAAAATAAATACACACACTAAACAACAACACTGTTTAATCTCCCTTACACAAGAACGTTATTTGAGGTGGGCAACTCCCCAATCTCAAGGAATAATTACAACACTTGCCAGGGTGAACCATCCAAGTCACTAAATTAACCTGCACTCAAAATCCTGGTAGCAAGGGCACAGAGCAGACAGGCTACACTTAGGGTAGTGTTTAAATTATGCAGTACTAAAACAGTATTAAACTTAAAATGAACAATATGATAAATCCCACACCGAATAAGAAAAAAAATAGATTAAAATCAAATAAACAAAATAATAAAAGTCCAATAAGAGGAACCTGAGATATGACTTTTAAACATTTTCGGTAGAATTAGTGTAAAAAGCGCCAATCATAGTCATGGTTGAAGTAGGCTGCGTCCTAGGAGCAATTTGAGGCTGATTGTGATGGGGCACCTTTCAGGCAAACCAACCAGGTTTGCCCTGGTTCAAAGAATATCTCAGTTTCTAGTTTAGAAAAGGCCTGGCCTTCCAGTTCAGGCTGCACTTTTCCTGGTGGTTAGGCTCTTAAAAGCCTTCCTCCCAACACCTCTTGTATACTTGAAGGATCACCCTAAGTGGCCAAGGATACATATGACAAGACGTGGGCGCCATGCTCACTGCCCTATCGGAACCAAGCTAAACTTGACTGAAGATCCCCAGTCAGGGTAAAACCGATCTTAGGTCGCTTTTTTTCCAGTTCGGGGAAGACCTGGTTTGGGAGTTCGGACTGGACTGTTCCTATGGCGAATGGTCGAGAATAATTTGCAAATGTCTGGGTTCAAACTCAGGTTGCATAATGGGCAAAAGAAGATGGGTTGGAACCATAACCTGAGCAATTGGTAATGGTTAAATTTATTGCAAACATTCCTCCCATCACCTTTTATGAGTTTGAGAAATGATTGTACAACATATAAAAATAACTTATATAGCTACAAATAAAATGTAAGTATGCTACAATTATAACACATGTGCAATGATAATTATTCTGAAGTAAAAATAATTTTTTATAACTAAAAATATATATGAAAAACAATTGTTTTTGTATGCAACACAACAGTTTATGGATATTATATTTAGAATACTTGGAAAAAGTGTTAGACTTTCAGCATGTCTAAATTACTACTCCTACTACATACAAACATATCTACATTAGGGAAGTTTGACTTTGTGGGGGGTCAGATTTACTATCGCTACTCCAAAGTTAACCTCATCGGAAAAAGTGTTGGATATTGGGGGAGTCAGATTTATTATTCCTGCCACAAACTGAACCACATTAGGGAAGGTGTTAGACTCTGAGGGGGGGGGGGGGGGGCAGATTTACTATTCTCAATCCAAACTGAACCACATTGGGAAAATGTTGAACTTTGAAGGGTTGAATTGTACTATTCCCACTGCAAACCTAAACAGTGGGGAAAGTGTTGAACATTTAAGGTTCATAAATAACTACTCCCAGAAAGCCATTTCTATTCACCCCAAAAAGTAAACTACATGACAAATAAAGAAACTTAGAAGTAGTATAAAAAATGTATGACATTTATTATGTATACGTATACTTCATTTAAAATAACAATACCTGATTACTTTTACATTTGTTTAAAAAATAGTGTACATTACATAAAATATTGGACTCCCTCTAAAATAAAACAGACATGAATTATGAAAACACCTCTATTTAAAATCAACAAAAAAATTCAAATGGAATAGATACACTTTTTTGACAAACTTAAAAATATAAAAGTATTTTTAAATACTAAAAAACTAAAAATAGTATGCAGAATTATATTAAAAAACATACTTATTACACTTTTTAAATTTAATTTTAAATACTATGGAACAAAAACTATTTTAAAAACTTACTTATTACAAATGTAAAAAGTATAAAAATAATAAAACCAACATTTCTAAACCCTATGCATATAAAAAATTAAAATCAAATAACTAAAAAAGAATAATTTAGAAAAGAATTAAAACTATTGGTAAAACTAAACAATTGTCACTGAAGAGCAACTTTACATATAACAAACATATAAATGTCATGATATCAGTTACGACACCCAAGAAGTAATGCCCCCAAAGGAGTTTATCCCACTTGAAACCCACCCCTGTCCTGTGCATCCTGCACACCAGTGATTTATGTGATTTCAAGTTGTATCCTTGTTGTGTATTCTGATTGTGTATTTATACTTATTGTGCATTCTAATTATATTCAGTGTATTCGTAGCAGATCGATGTTTTGGGAAAAGTGTGGCCCACATATCTATTCTAGGAGTGTCATGGTTTTTGGGGACTGATTGCATTTTCGCCGGTTCTGTTTACAGAGACGAGAGAGCTTGCTTCGCTCTCGTCTAAGTTACCGGCAAAGGAGTAGGATGCATAAGCACGCAGGATAATGTGCGCAATGGGTCAGGGCCGTTTGGGTGTGGCACGAGTATAAATAGTCACACACATCGTTACCGAGACGCTTTGCCTTCCTTCCGCTTCGAGTGAACTCACCTGTTCTGATTTCTTGGAGGTGCGACATCGAGGTAACGCCCTGGAGCCAGCAAAGATCACCGAAACCTTCATTTTCTCGAACGCTGCAACAAGGAAAAGACAAGCATACAAAAGCTAAGTGAATCTATTTTCTACATTAAAGCAGGCGCCCATCACAAGTAAGCAGCAACCAAGGAAAACAAATAATAACCTGGCATTCAAGGACAATTATTTGAATCTTGACCCAAGAACTTTCTAGTTTCCCTGAAAGAGAAGAATTAAGACTTTACAATATAATCAAAGAACACTTTCAATCAATGAACATTGTAGTGATTTAAAGAGTCAAAAGACTTTAATTGTTTTTGAATTTGTTATCTCAACTTTTAATTTTTATTACATAAAGCTAACAGGTTGTGAAGGAACGAAACCAAGGAGCTAAAAGGAGTAAGTGACACAGAAAATGGAATGTTAAAGTCTACAGTTTAAAGTGGTAATTCTTTGATATAGAAAAATCTGTAACTTATTCTATTCTTTACATCTGAATTTAGGAACACAAAGTCCACCACAAGACTACACCCACAATCTCCATGAAGACTATCAACATCTCCTCCATCTTCCTTCACATCCTTCACAACGACAACACGGACGCGACACCTAACTTAAGAAGTCGCAGGTAGGCTCCTTTTGAGTTTAAATATAAAGAGTATGATTATTAGCTTAGGATAACAGTTTGACAACAAAGAAGCTGAAGTTACAAAAGTTTCCTTATTGCTTCGCAGGTCGACAATTAAGGAGCAAGTAGCGTCCCCGATCCTGCCCTCCTCCCTAAATTCTATGTAATATCCTTAGTGTTAAGTAATACATCACTGGGTGTTACTTAGAGTCACGGGAAGTTGGTCTATAAAGTCTCTATGAAATCCTTCAACAAGCATCCTACAGGTAAGATTGCTTGTAAATCTGACAGAAGGCAAAGCCCACGAATATCATTTCGCCCAGACGTTATGGAGCCAACTACCTCAGTCTCTTTGCAAGACATAGCAAGAATTTTGACTGGTATAAAAGTGGAAAATGCCGCCCTTAGAAGGGATATCACAGCCTTACAGACTAGCATGCAAAGCACTAATGTTCCAACCTCTGCCACCTGGAGTTTTCCGGCCACTCAGAAATCAATGCTGAAACAACCAACGTTTAAGCCTAGAATGCAGACTCTACATTCAAGTACTACGAACACTCATACTCAAATCCAGGTAGTGACTCCTGTGACAGTCCCTTTAGCACAACCAGCAAGATTTTATGGGGATTGCAATAAGTTTACAATCTTTTTGAATCAATGTAATTTACATTTCATAGCAAAACCTACAGCCTTCCCTCATGACTCATCCAAAATAGCTTTCATATTATCTTATTTAAGCGGCGATGCAGCCCTTTGGTCGGTGCCACTTGTAGAACGGAACAATCCATATTTGTAAGATTTCAGACGATTTAAGAATACAATGAAAAAACTATTTGCTAAACATGTTTTTGTTCAGTCTGCAGATCATGAATTACTTCATTTGAAACAAGGGTCATCAGATTTATTGCATTATATTTCTCAGTTCAATAGGTTGGTTATAGAAGCTGATTGGCCAGAAGGAAAGAGGGTTTCTCTTTTTTACAAGGGTCTGAGAGACGAATTGAAAGATATGATTACACAAGTTCTAGACCCTCCTGATGACATTGAGGAGTTCATAGATTTGGTAGTAAAACTTAATCACCGTTTATCAGAACGTAAGGGTGAAAAAAGGAAAACACAACATAAGGTATTTTCTTTCAAAGACAGGATTAGTTTTAAAGCCGAACCTACGGCTACAGTAGACCTAGGAGAACCAATGCAAATTGGTACTATAAAGGGACCTCTCTCAAAAGAAGAGAAAGAGAAAAGAAGAAAGCGAAATCAATGCCTTTACTGTGGCAAAGCAGGACATTTCGTGAAAGAATGTCCAACACGCCCAAATAAACCTAAAGGGAAGACTACTGATGCAGGTTTAATTCAGCATTCGGAAAACTAACGAGCTTGACAAAACAAGAGGTCAGTTTGTTGAGTGAATTATCTAGCTTGGCCTCTATAACTCCAGACATAACTTTTCAACATCTTAGTATAAAAATCTCATTGCAGTCACCGTCAAGAGAAGGAAGAATCTGGTTAGTTGACGCTTTAATTGATTCAGGAGCCACAGGCAATTTCATTGACACACACTTTTTACAGGAATTAGATCTAAAGTCAGAACCCAAACTTCACCCAGAGATAGTCAGAGCAGTTGACGGAAAATAATTATCTTCTGGACTTATAAAATACCACACAGAAACTCTTAGTATGTCATGTTCCTTCAGACATAAAGAAGACATTACATTTGACAACATAGATGCTCAACAATTTCATCTCATTTTAGGAATCCCATGGCTTGTGAAGCATAATCCCAAGATTGATTGGGTGAAGAAAACAATCTGAATTTTGTCATTCTATTTGTTTACAGCATCAGGTTTCAGAATTATTAGTTCAAGGTTATGATTTCCCACAGGATTCTAAAAGTGTATTAATATTGGAAGGAGTCCCAATGGAATATTCTGATCTCATTGATGTATTCGATAAAAAGAAAGCTAACACTCTACCTCCACACAGAGATTTTGATTGTCGAATTGATTTAATGCCTGGAGCTACCTTGCCATGTAGCAGAATAAATGCACTCACAGAAAAAGAAAAATGAACATCTGAGAGACTATCTTGATGAATACTTAGCCAATAGTTTTATTCGACATTCCAAATCCCCTGTATCTTCCCCTCTATTTTTTATTCCGAAAAAAGGGGGAGAATTGCACCAGTGTATTGATTATCGCACTTTAAACAATGTGACTGTCAAAAACAGATATCCGCTACCACTTATTCCAACTTTGTTAGACCAATTAAAAGATGCTGCCATTTACAACAATTTGGATCTGGGTGGAGCATATCATCTGGTGAGATTCCGAGAGGGCGATGAATGGAAAACAGCGTTTCGCACCAAATACGGCATTTATGAATACCAAGTCATGCCCTTCGGACTCTGCAACGCTCCAGCAGCATTTACATTTTTTATGAATGAGGTCTTGAGAGATTTTTTGGATGTTTTTGTGTAGTTTACATAGACAACATTCTCATTTATTCAAAAAACACTAACATATAAAACAATTAAGAGAAATTCTTCAAAAGCTTCTTGACAATTCTATATCTATTAAATTAGAAAAAAGTACCTTTCATGCCACAAAGGTAGAACTCCTTGGATATGTTCCAAGTCCTAAATGAATTGAGATGGACCCAAAAAAGATCCAGGCAGTTCTCGATTGGCCCAGTCCCTCCACAGTGAAACAGATTCAGAGTTTTTTGGGATTTGCTAACTTTTATAGGCGATTTATTTGTAACTTTTCCCAAATAATAACTCTAATTGCCAAATTATTACGAAAAAACGTAAAATTCGAATGGTCAAAAGATGCTGAAGAAGCCTTTCAAAATCAAAAAAATCAAGTTACTTCAGCTCTCATTTTAATGCATCCTGATCCCTCCATCCCCTTCATAGTTGAAGCTGATGCTTCACAATTTGCCATAGGGAGACTTTTGTCCCAAAGACATAAAGATTCTGGTCAAATGCATCCTATAGCATACTATTCGAGAAAATTAACCCCCAATGAACAGAATTATGCCATTGCTGATAGAGAGCTATTAGCCATTAAAGCTGTTTTTGAAGAATGGCGCCATTACTTGTTAGGTGCTAGACATCCTGTAACAATTTATACAGATCATAGAAATCTGTAAAGTCTACGTTCAGTAAAAGCTCTTACTCCATTACAGTTGCTTTGGACACTCTTCCTTAATGATTACAATTTTGTAATTACTTACCACCCGGGAAAAGAGAATCTAAAAGCTGATGCCTTGTCACGAATGGGAATTTCCGATGAAAAAGGTTTTTTACCAGATACTATTCAACCCATATTATCTGACCATTGTTTTCGGATTAGAGTAATTTATACAGATGTGGTAAATGATATTAAAAAAGAGGTACAAGAAAGACAAACACAAGAGTGGCTGAAATAATATCCTTTATTGCAATTTAAAGATGAATTGTTGTACATGAATGAACACATTTTGGTACCCAGAACATTCTTACAAACTCAAGTAATACAATTACATCATGATACTGTGATATTTGCACATCCAGGTATAACAAAACTATGTTATTAGATGTTCAAAAATATGTTGAGACCTGTGTTATTTGTACTCAGAACAAAACACAATATCAAGCATCTAGTGGTTTTCTTCTCCCACTTACAATACCACCCCAGCCTTGGCATACAGTCTCTCTAGATTTTAAAGTAGAACTCCCTAGAACAAGTAATGGTTTTACCACCATTTTAACCATTGTTGACCATTTTTCTCGAATGGCTGATTTTATCCCACTAAAGAAAATACCTTCAGGGGGGCGCTAGAGGGCGCACTAGCTGAATGGCTGCACCTTCGTGAGGCTCCAGCAGCCTGGCATGACTATCCTTTATTAATCCTCTTTCCCCTGCTCTCACCCGCCCGAAAATCCCCACGGAGGGGCGGCCGGCACCATTTCACATTCGGTGCAACTTTGGAGGCTCTGACCCCTTGGACGCCGGAGTTACGGCTGGCGGAACCCCCCGGCCGACGTGTGCCTTGCTGCTGCGGTGCCTGACCTCGGCTCCTGGAACTACGCAAGCCCCCGGCTCGCCACGAGGCGGGCGGGCCCACCGGACCTGGCGGGCGGCGCACCCAGTACTTGCGGAAGGACCGGCATCGGTCAGCGGCGACGGAGGAAATCACGGTAAGCGCTGAATGCGGCGCCGGGGCGGAGGAGGTCTGCTGCTCCCGCCAACCTTGCCCTGCTGAGACGCCTCTGCTGTTGGCCTAGACGAACTATTCTGACGCCATTTTGCTGTGCCGGCAAATGCCTGCAGGGTGCCCAGGACTTACAACGACCAGTCCGTGACCTAGCTGTGCACATATTAAATACTCGCTTCTTGCCGCTTCCCCCTCAGACTGGCTGCTCCTGAGGCTTGGGGCTCCTGGCTGTATCCTCGAGGAGCTTCATCTTTGGCTGGTGGTTCTTGCACCTTTGCCCTATTTACCGGTGCTCCTACGCACTGCGCCGCCCTGAAGTCACCTCCTGCTGCCTGTTGCCACGATTGAAGCGGTGAAGACCCTACACTGCGCTGGGTGACGCAGGTGTGCTGTCCCTTTCCCTGGCTCCTCTTCTGCTGCAGTGCGATAAGCACCTAGATGCGGAGACATTGTACTTCACTTTGGCACATGGGGAAGCCGGACAGTCGTCAGCCCAGGCTGCAGTTGGAACCCACATCACAGAAGAAGGCGACGAGACACACGGGAGACGCGGCACAGCCCCAAAGCCCGGTTACGGAGGCCTCGACTTCTGCCCCTCTGGCCCCAGATATAGCCACCATACTACAGGAGATGCGCCAGGGCTTTGCAACGGTGGTTGACAAAGTGGATAGGCTTTCCTCAAGAATGGATGGGATAGTCCAAAAGATGGATGTACATGAAGAGCGCATAACTGAGGTGGAGCGCCGGATTTCAGAAAATGACGACACCACTGCGGCACACGACTCCCGGCTTGCTAGGATGGACAATGTGTTACGAGTGATCGCCGCCAAGAATGAGGAGTTGGAGGCTAGGAGTCGGCGGAACAACGTTCGCGTCACGGGCGTTCCAGAATCGACCAACACGGGGAAGATGGAGTTGTACATAGAGAGGCTACTTACAGCGGCAGTGGGGGCTGAAGCTCTATCGAGTCAGTTTATAGTGGAGCGTGCTCATCGCTCCCTTGGACCTCAACCCAAACCTGGAGCCCCGCCGCGTCCTATAATTGCACGCCTGCTCAACTATCAGGATCGGGACGCGGCGCTCCGAGCTGCCCATGCGAATCAGAACCTAACGTATGATGGTGTGCCCTTCTCCATTTACCCTGACTTTACCCCGGTGGTTCAAGAGCAACGGCGGAAATTCCTTGCGGTCAAGAGGAAGCTACGGGACCTGAACATTGACTATGCCCTCTTGTACCCGGCCAAACTGCGGGTCACCCATCAGGGCACACAACACTTCTTTCTCAACCCTCAACAGGTCGAGGACTACCTTAAAACTTTGCCTAAACGACAGAAACGACCAGCGGATGCTGAGGACTTAAATGCGTCAGGTCCTGAATGATCGACGAATGGCGTTGTGCTGCTCTTGTTCCCGCCTTCACATAGTTCGTCCTCGATCCTCTTTTTTGCACGGGGGTCCCATCCTTCTCTGCGGTGACTGCAGCTGCCCCGGGGGTGCCATGGACGGGTGATGATCTGCAGGTGGTAATGTATGCCAGGCCCACACCCCCTTACTCCCTCTCTACTCCAGATGGACCCGAAGGGTGGACTTGCACGGAGTGGGAGAACTGGGGGTGGTTACACGTGCACCTCAGATGACCCCTACTGGGTGTTCCCCAATAGCAATGACTTTGACTCTTGACTGTTGGTTGTTTTCTTGCTTTGTTTTGATATTTGGGTGGGGGGTGGGGATGCGCTGCTGGCAAGTTGGGGTGGCTTCAGTGGGTGGGGGGTGGTGGGCTGATTGCCTTACGGGCCAGGACTGCGCTGGGCTGAGGATGGCTTTCATTAGTAGAGACGGGTATTTTTGCCCTTTGGGATTCATGGCAGAGAGATGTTTTTCTACTTCAGGCCCGGTCCTGCTGTTGGGACTGTTGGGGGGGTGGGGAGTGGGGGGGTTTGTTGAGGGTGCTGTTGGGGTGCAGTTTATAGCATGTGCTTTTTGTGTCTTGACCTTACTTAATTGCCCTGGGGGGGCGCCTTGGTTATGGCCGGGGGATGGGGGGACGGGATGGGTTGGAGGAATGTTGTATGTGGCTGTGACGCGTCATCGGTGGTGAGGGTGCTCCCTCGATGTTTTAGCTCTATGCTCCCGATGGGAGTCGTAGGACCAGCCCGGTTGGGCAATAACCTGTTCCTTAGCGTTTACTGGGCCATTCCACACACTTTGCTCCTGCATACATTTTTACGAACTTCTACATGGGTGACACACGCTTAAATGTGATTACTTGGAATGTGAGGGGGCTGGGAGATTTTAGGAAGAGGAGACAGATATTAAGTTACCTTGATCGCCACAATGTACACATCGCCTTCCTGCAGGAAACGCACTTTGCCCCCCACGGGTCGAACACCTTTGGCAGTAGATGGGCTTCGTACACAGTCTTTGCTAACTACTCCTCCTATGCACGGGGTACGGCCATTCTGGTTAAGAAAACCACTCCCTTTCAGAGGGCGGGATCCTCAGCTGACCCCCAGGGGAGATATTGCTTGCTATGGGGTAGACTGGGACATATGGCAGTAACATTGGCGTGTTGCTATGGGCCCAACATAGATGACCCGCACTACTTCACTGCTTTGTGGGCTGCGATAGTGGAGACAGGTCCGCAACACCTCATATGGGGGGGCGATTTCAATACCACCTTGCACCCCCCCCTGGATAGGTCACACCCCGCTCCCCACCATTACACTAACAGTCGGGACTTCCTTCAGACGACCATAGCCGGTAACAATCTTATAGATGCCTGGTGTTTACACTGCGGGCCCAGAGAGGAAGGTACACATTTCACAGCGCAGGCTAGATCATGGGCACGGCTCGACTATTTCCTCCTGACCTTACATCTGTATACATCGCTGGTTCACGCGTCGCACCTCCCCAGGACGTTTTCCGACCACTCCCCCGTCTTTATTACCTTGTCCGGCTCTGAACTGGGGCCCCGTGACTGCGTGGCGTATGCAACCCTCTATGTTATTGGACTCAGTCTTCCAGGAGGAACTCCGGGATGAATGTCTGGATTTCTTTAAACGTAATAAGGACTCTGTCCAGGACGTTGAGACGATATGGGACGCCTTTAAGGCCACGCTCCGAGGTCTTTGTATTTCGAAAGGCTCGGGAATACTAAAAAGCATACTACATAGGTTGCGCACTCTAGAGTCTGATTTGTGGAATGCGGAACATTGCCTCAGAGTTAACCCAGACACTGCGACCCTCGCTGTTATACGCGAAAAACTGTCTGAATACTCAGAGGAGGCTGCTAGAGAGGTTCAGTTTCGGAATAAATACTGGGTAGCCAGGCGATATGGAGAGGGTGAGAGACCTGGGAGGGCCCTGGCGGCGACGGTTAAATTAATGCGCTCGACGACCGTTATACTGGAACTTGAGACTGCTGAAGGGCTGATGCTCAGGGACACCGCACAAATTCTGAACAAATTTGTACGACACTATGATGCGCTATACTCCTCTACCAGGACTGGTGAACTCACGCTGGACGATTATCTGACGGATGTGTCCTTGGGGTGGTTAAGTGATGCGCAGCGAGCCTTTCTAAGTGCCCCGTTTGAACTGGATGAGGTCAGGGAGGCGATCATGCATATGAGATCGGGCAAAGCCACCGGACTCGAAGGCATCCCTGTTGAATTCTATAAAACGTTTATTGATTTCATGGCGCCAGTATTGCGGGAGGTTTATGAAGACGCGCTGGAAGTGGGCCATCTCCCTGCCTCCATGAGAATTGCCCTTATTACATCCTTGCTCAAACCGGGTAAATCCGCTACTAGCTGTGACTCCTATAGGCCCTTGTCTTTATTGAATTGTGACGTGAAAATTCTTGCCAAACTAATTGCAACACACATTAGCCTACTACTTCCTAATTTGATTCTTCCAGACCAGGCCGGATTTGTGCCTGGCAGAGCGACGTCGCACAATCTCCGTACTTTTTTCTCGATCCATCACTCCGTCCACGAAGACCTCCCTATGGCGGCCATTTTTTTAGACGCCACCAAGGCATTCGAATCGCTTGAATGGGATTATGTGTTTAAGGTTCTGGAGCGTATGGGGTTCCCACTTGTATTCATCTCCTGGATCCGATTATTGTACACACGCCCTGTGGCCAGAGTCCTCATAAATGGGAAACTGTCTCCGGAATTCCAAATCTCAAGAGGGACAGTCAGTCAGGATATCTTTATTCGACTTATTCCAAGTCATACAAAGAAACACAAACAATAAAACGTAGCATAAAATACATACATGACATTGCGTATTAAAAAAGCATCAATCTACATACACCTTAAAAGATACTATATACAATATTAAGAAGGCAAAATTTGACCAGCAGCTTTCACCCTTGCAGCAGCCACTAAGAAATTAGCGATGCAGAAGGTTGTGCGTGGATTTGACGCAAGCTGTAGATAAAGCAGCGCCGGGCGTACCTGTGTGAAACCTGCTTCTTTCAGGATGGGGAGCAAATATTTTTTCCTCTGCTCGTGATATAAGCTACAGAACATAACGAAATGCATTGTGTCCTGTACCGAAAAGTCATCACAACTGCAGGGTGGAGCTAGCTCTGGCTTCTGCCATCGCTTAAAAGAACCTAAATAAAAATGTAACAGGTTAAACCTAAACTTTGTCAATAAAAACCTGTGATAGGGGTATGTAACAAAACTGAGATAAGGGGCGAGAGAGGGAGCGCTAACCAAAAGGTTATGTGACCTAACTGAGGGCTTCAATAGTTCAACGTCCTCGCGACGCGCTGCCTTCCTTTCCATGAATGCCTTTTTTATGTGGACTATGTCCAAGGCCTTGATTTTTTCTGGGCTTAAAAAAAGTTCTGGTCGACCTAAGTCAGTGAAAGATTTAATTAGATAGGCCAGCCATGGAATACTCCTATGTTTATCTAGGGAAAGAACATCTTTCAATATTTTATGATTCAGTGGGAGATCTTCGTTCAACCACATTTTCAGCCATAGGATCAGCGGCGCTAAGCTTAGTACATCCGACAGGTAGGGTAAGCCCACCTCTTGGTGTATCGAATAAGTTGGGGCTGACTGAGGTAGAGAGAGGAGAGATCTAATGAATTTGTTTTCTGCTCTCTGGATAGGATCAAGATTTACATAACCCCACACTGGAGATCCATAGAGTGCGATGGCCACAGGCTTACACTTGTAGATCTTTAGAAGGGCTTCCATGGGCCTAGCCCCCAACTTACCTGCAAAGCCTAGGATCGCTGAGGAAGACCTGGTTACGGCCAACCTTTTTGCTGTTATCTGTGGCCCCCATGTTCCCTTTTGATCAAACAAAACGCCCAGATAGGGGAATGTGGTTACCTTTGAAACAGGGACCCCACTACAAAAGAATGACTTATGACTTTTTTTGGTACACTCGCGCCCCATGACCATCATATGTGATTTGGAAACGTTCACCTTCAGGTCCAAATTTTCCATAAAAGAACCGAAGGCATCCAATAGGAGCTGAAGTCCAACACCAGTGTGGGCTATCAGCACCGCGTCGTCCGCGTACAGGAGTGCCGGAATTTGCACATCTCCTGCGCGCGGGACGTCCGCGACCTGACCGCGCAGGTGTTCCACCAGGCCATTGATATAAATGGTGAAGAGCGTAGGGGCTAAAATGCACCCTTGCCGTACCCCCTTTAGTGATTTAAACAAAGGGGTACATCTGCCATTATTTGACACACGTACTGCTGCAAAGAGCTCCTGGTGCAACGCTGCCATGAATGTAACCAGAGCTTCATCAATGCCCATCTCCAACAGAATCGCCCACAGTTTTGACCTGTTGACGAGGTCGAACGCCGACGAAAGGTCCATAAAAGCGAGAAACACGGAACCCTCCTTGGCGACCGTGTACTTAGAGATGAGTAGGTGCAAGTTAATGCATTGTTCAATGGTCCCTTTTCTCTCTCTGAAGCCGTATTGCAGTTCGGACAACCCACCGCAACCCTCGACGTTCTCCCTCAATCTAGATAAGAGGACTCTGCCCAAGATTTTTACAGTTGAGTCCAGGAGGGATATTGGCCTATAAAATGTGGGGTCGTCCCGCCGACCTTTGTTTTTAAAGATAGGGACGATAGTAGATTTGGCCCATGAAGCGGGGGCTGAGTTACCGGTGACTGCATTAAATACGTTTGACAAGACCTCAGCCCAAAGTTTAGGTGAAAACATAAAAAAGTCAGCGGGTACTCCGTCTGGCCCTAGTGCCTTATGTTTAGTGGTTGCCAACAGGGCTTTTTCCACTTCTTGAGGGTTAAAGATGATATGGTGGGCATCTATATTATGCAGTTTACCTTTCTTTGATCCTTCATCATCACCCCCGTATACTTTTTCAAAGAAAGACAACCAAGTCTTGTCGGTAATCACGCAATCCATGGAATCGTTGCTGTCGTCAAGAAATAGGGGCTGTTTGATGATTTCCCAAAATCTCCTACTGTCCTTCAGTACTGCCGCTGAAAGGAGATTATCCCATGTTTCACGTTTAATGATGTCTTTACGGTTCTTTATGGCTGCTTTATAGGCTTTCCTTAATCTCGAGATGTCATCTTTGACCCTGGGCGCAGATTTAAGTGCCGCCAGCAGTTCTCTGTGGGCTTTCGAGCATGCAGGGTCGAACCATCGCTTATGTCCATGGGCTCCCTGGGTAGGTTTGGCGAGAAGATCCTTCGAGACCTGATCGCAGATTGCCTCATAAGCTGCTATTATTTTACTCCTTTGGGTGCCCGGATCTCTACATAACTCCACCTGAGCTTTAATTTTTGGGTAACATTTTTCATAATAGTTTTCCGGGATAACTTTAGCCCACTTTACGCGTCTGTCTTGATCAGAGGTCCTCAAAGGATGGGCAGGTTTAAGCATTGCTGGTGGTGGCCCCAAATGAGCTCCCCAAGCCACTTCGAATAGAACCGGATTGTGGTCACTGTAATGTGTAGGGACTGTGCAGTAGGCCATAGACCGATTTAAGATGCCTGATGAAACAAAAATATAGTCAATCACTGTTCCGTGTTGGGCACCAGTAAAGGTTGGACTTCTCTGACCACAGTCAGGTTCGTGCAAATCGTAATAGGCCAATAGCTCTTCAAGCTCCTGCCCCTCTACGGAATGTTCGAAGTGAGGTCCCCGTGTGGCTGCGTCATCAGCCTCGTTAACATCTCTTCCCTTGCAGGCTAAACCACATGGATGGATATTAAAATCGCCTAATAAAATAAACTCAAAAGCAAAATTGATATCCTGTGATACTGTATTTAAAATGTTTTCCAGGTTGGCGATATTGCGACCACTGTAATCGCTGTTCCCAGAATTATAGAAGTTGACATACAATGTCCTACTTTCTTTGTTGAACACCCTCTCGACTATTAGGATGTTATCAGAGTCAGCGCTGATCTGCCTATAGCTACCTTTTAGGGCTAATGAGAATAGAAACACCAAGCCACCTTTGGCTCTGCCCGCTCTGCTGGGTCTTGCAGGTTTAGCGAAACTGGTGAACCCATCCAACCAGAGACTGTTAGATGTGTCCCAAGTTTCTTGCAAGGCGATGATGTGATATTTTGAGACAAAGCTCAGCCATGCTTGATCCTGGAGTTTTGAATTTATACCTGCTACATTCCAACTTATGATCTTACATGAGTCGAAGGGGGGTGGCTTTGAATTGTTAGCGCCTACTGGTGCTTCTTTAACTGTTTGATGTGATATCAGAACACCACTTACTAATAATGGGTCATTCGGCGCCTCCCTTGCGTGCCTGATTCCTGGTTCAAGTCAATCACAAGTATTTAGGTCAGATAGAGGGGCAAACCTATTGCCTGTGCTAAAGCCCCACTCAAACGGAGTGGCTACCTGGCCCTGGCCATATAGTGCTGAGTTCCACATGGGTTGAGGAGTATTTGGATATTGCGGGAACTGGTCGTTTCTCGGCCAGTGTGCTGGCCTAAAGCCCCGGGCATTACAATCCTCACCCGGAAAGCCCCCGCCCCAGACATTACCTCTTGGCTCTTGTGCCAGGACAGGCCTGATGTTCAAATCAATCGGGCGATAAAATCTTCCTGGGTCCTGATAAGCTATAGGCTGAAGCCAATCATTTGGTTGTCGAGGTCTGGTGACAGCTCTCCAGTTACTAGTATTGGTGTGTCTATTATAACCGGTGAATTTAGGTAAGGTACGAAACTTAGTCTCATCGAAAAAGAACTTAAGGGTGAGAGGGACAATGGAACCTCTGCGACGTTGAGGTGGAAAGACGTTATTCAGGATGTCTGGGAGAACCTCCGCATTTGCGAAGTTTAAAATGACGCAGTCCCCTTTGAACTTTTTAGGCTTGCTTCCTATCCAAGATACCCTCCTAGACATGACAATGTCCCCTGCCAGCTTGTCGTACCCTTGATCTGTCATAAGCATATTGTTAGTGAGCCAATACAGCGCTTTATCTTTTAAATCCTGATTGGACTCTACTTTGCCTTGTGCTAGGACAGGGACATTTGCCAACACCAGAACTACCGGTGAGGCTTCCAAAATAAATTGAGCTGAAAGATCCTCTTGCTGTGTTCCCACAGGGGCAGCTGTTATGCTAATACAGGGGTCTGTAGCATCTGCGTCCTGTCCAGGAACAGGCAATAAAAGTGGTGGTAATGGAGGCGGAAGCGGTGACCCTTGCTGAGTGGGTTGCGGGTTACTTACAATAGGAGTAGCCTCCGCATTAGTGGGTATTAAATTTGTGACGAGAGAGGACAAGTTTTCGACCTCGTCAGCCAACTTGCTATGAGCCGCGCCCAGCTTTTTGACCTCAGATGGTAGTTTATCCAGTTTCCCGATCAGGGGTTTGATTATAGTCTTAATTTTATTGTCTATCATATCTTGGATCCTATTGAAGAGGTCGTCATCATTATTACTTTTAGACTCACTATCAGTATCAAAATCCGCCAGTTTCCCTGGCCGTCTGGGAGGTGGGGTGGTGGCCTTTTTTCTACCTATGTGTTTCCCCCCCCGTTTGGCTACGGATTTACGGCAGGCTCTGACAGCCCGTGTAACGGGCTGCGGGGATTGTGATGCTACTTCCGTGATGGATATCTGATGGTTTGAGTCGTTGTTGGCATTTACTGATAGATCTATCGGGTCCAATCTATCTGATCGAGGATCAGAATCAACATCGGTATTGTCCACGGTTCCATTAGAGTGAAGGTTCAGATCTGTTGGATATATTATGGGGTTTACTTGCGGTGGGTCAGATGTCGCGGTGCTAAGTACGCTTGTCGAAGGGCTTTCTGAAGGCATGATAGGTGATTGACTTAAGCCTAGAGATTGCCTTCGCTTATTGTTAATGTCATTAACCACTTGTACCAAATATGAGTCTACGGTGTTCACAGTCTCATCCGGCGCAGGTACCCGTTTTTTCACCATTATTAAAGCTGTGATTATGAACAGCCTACAGAAAACTCGCCCTCAGATGTAATCATAAAAAGAGCCAATGGAAAGAAAAGTTGTGGCTAACAATCAGTATCAGGTTAAATGCGGACCAATCACAGGAATACAGTTTGGTGAACAAAGTAGCAGAATAGGAACAGTACCTTGGTAATCCGCCGGGACATTGATAGGGAATGGCCTAGCCTGGCCTTCTCGTGCCTCTGAGGGCCACAGAGGGCCCGCCCTTTGCCCGGGCTTAGCCCCGGGCGTCTCGCTCGCGTCCCGCGAAGCTGAGGGCTGGTTGTTAATGTAGCCCCTCCTGACGCCTTGGATCGGCGTCAGGGAACGCGCCTCCGCCGCAAAGGCTGCCGGGACCTGTAGTCCCGAGGCGGCGGTGGCGTGCCTGGTGCTCGCGGTCTCCGGTGCTGTTACCTCCTGGGCAGTGGTATGGCGTTTCTACAGGTAGTGACCCCTGTGCTCTCCTCTAGTCGCTGTGCTCCGCTATCTGTTGCTCCAAAGAGCTCCCCCCGCTTCACCGAGGGCTAGTTGTTGATGTAGCCCCTCCTGACGCCTTGGATCGGCGTCAGGGATCGCGCCTCCGCCGCAAAGGCTGCCGGGACCTGTAGTCCCGAGGCGGCGGTGGCGTGCCTGGTGCTCGCGGTCTCCGGTGCTGTTACCTCCTGGGCAGTGGTATGGCGTTTCTACAGGTAGTGACCCCTGTGCTCTCCTCTAGTCGCTGTGCTCCGCTGTCTGTTGCTCCAAAGAGCTCCCCCCGCTTCACCGAGGGCTAGTTGTTAATGTAGCCCCTCCTGACGCCTTGGATCGGCGTCAGAGAACGCGCCTCCGCCGCAAAGGCTGCCGGGACCTGTAGTCCCGAGGCGGCGGTGGCGTGCCTGGTGCTCGCGGTCTCCGGTGCTGTTACCTCCTGGGCAGTGGTATGGCGTTTCTACAGGTAGTGACCCCTGTGCTCTCCTCTAGTCGCTGTGCTCCGCTGTCTGTTGCTCCAAAGAGCTCTCAAGAGGGACGAGGCAGGGATGCCCCTTGTCCCCGCTCCTATTTGCTTTAGCCACTGAACCCCTGGCTGCTAAACTACGGCAGCATCACCGAGATAGTGCACTGCGCTGTTTTCAGAGGCAAACACTTATCTCCATGTATGCTGATGATATCACCCTTTATGTTCGCAGCCCCGCCGAAAAATTGCACCCCATCCTCAGAGAATTTATACGGTTTGGTGCCCTTTCTGGAGTCCAGATTAACTGGAATAAGTCTTGTATTTTCCCTCTTACTGCCTCGACACATCAGTTCCCACTTGAGTTCCCACTTGCCTGGTGTGAGGGGGATTTTAAGTACTTGGGTATACATATAGAGAACGGTAGAGAAGAGCTGATTCGTGCTAATTATGGCACTGTAATGAATAAAATACGTGATAATGTCTCCAGGTGGATCACGCTCCCCATTTCCATGGCTGGGCGGTCCTCACTGGTTAAAATGGTGATTCTCCCTCAACTTTTATACCTTTTTTTGAACATTCCTTTCCATCCCGGGCCCCATTTCTTTAGGCTGTTGTGCTCGGAGTTGCTCCGGCTGGTGTGGGGAGGGAAGACGCCCAGGCTCAAATGGGAAATCCTGGTTCGGCCGTTCTCGCAGGGGGGCTTTGGTGTACCGGATTTTGAGCTTTATTACCGGGCAGCGCAGGCCCACTATGCTTACTTCTGGGTGCACCAGCAGAAATATATGCCTCAATTGGCGGCTGAACACTGGTTGGCCCACCCGACTCCCATTGAGGGCGCATTCTACTACCATATTGAGGGCAGAGACAAGACTCCTAACACGGTGTCTAGCACTGTGACGGCGTGGAATTCCATTACCCTGAAGATGGACTTACACTTCTTATATGCTCCGCTACTGCCGTTGATCTACCACCCACAACTCCCACTTCTACAGGAGGCTGGCTTTCAAAAATTGTTGAAGAAAATTCATGTCACTACATGGGGGGACCTGTATAGAGATGGCACCTTCCGTACCAAAGATCAGTTGTATGAGGGCATACGCCCGACACCTCTAGACCTGTTTTATTACATTAGGCTCAGGCACGGGCTACAGGCCATCACACCAGACTTCCCCTGCAAGCCCCTGGTGCTTAATTCTCTGCAGAACCTGCTACTTCACGAAAATCCTAATAAACTAGTCTCCACACTCTATAAATCTGTTCGAGCCAATATGACTTATACTGCACTACCAGCTAGGCACAAGTGGGAGCAAGATCTAGCCCAGACCCTTACAGATGAACAATGGGAGTTCTGCCTGCAACAGACTGAGCACATTTCCTCTAACAGCCGTTATAGGATAATACACTATAAATTCCTACACAGACTATACCACACTCCAGCGCGCCTACACAGGTTCCAGCTGCGACCAACGGACACGTGCGACAGGTGTGGGGCTCCTGGGGCTGACTTCCTTCACCTTGCATGGGGATGTGCCGAGGTGGGCCGCTACTGGTCCCAGGTGTTTCATGCATTGTCCAAGATGATTCACATGATGATGGACCCGTCCCCATTGGTAGCTCTGCTGGGATATGTTGTACCTCTCCAGGCGGCGCACCGCAAATATGTGGCACTAGCCATGCTGTTGGCTAAACGCAGGGTGGCCTGTAGGTGGGGAAGAGGAAGGGCACCTAAGTTTAAGGATTGGATGAATGATATGGTATACTGCCAAGAACAATTGCATACTTATTCCGAGCTGCTGCCGCCTACTTCTAGGCCTACTGACATTTGGGCCCCACTGCAATGTTATTTGATAACTGACCCGCTGGAGGATGGTAACACCTGAGATTGGGATGATGGGACGTTGGAAAGTTGCTTACTGGGCCTGGTCTGGGGGTCCTGGATTGGTTTGCTGTGTTCTGACATGATGTGCTTACTGTCCCCCCCCATACCCCCCTCCCGCCCACCCCCCCCACCCCCCAGCTCTAGAACATCTGTGTATTGCTCATACAGTCATGTCGTTGCCGGGGTGCCCTTCGGCCTCATGCCTTCTGTACTGTGACTGCTGTTAATATGTGTTTTGAACTCGTGGCTTTGTTGACTGCTTGCCTCCCTCCCCCCCCCCCCCCCCATGGGTTAACCTAGACACCGCACATGCTCAAGTTGATGTAAGTTGACCAAAAAAACTTCGAAAAAAGCAAGACACATTGGTTTGGCTATGTAGATGTTGCATTTGTCACTTAGATTCTACTGTTTGGCGCGATTGTATTCGCACTAATGCACTTTTATTACTACATGTCCTTTAAACCTGCACTGATAGCGGCCGGCCTCCGGGTTGTTGGCGAGACGCTGTGTGATCCTGACAATGCTTAATAAATGTTTTGCACAAAAAAAAAAAAAAAAATACCTTCAGCTAAAGAATTAACTCAAATCTTCTCTAAGGAAATAATTTGATTACGTGGAATTCCCTTTCAGACAGAGGCCCCCAATTCATTTCCCATTTCTGGCAACATTTAGGAATTTTTTTTTAAAATGGATATCCAAACTTCTTCTAGTTATCACCCTCAAACTGATGGTCTTACAGAAAGAACCAATAAAACCATAGAACAGTTCTTACGATGTGCATTAATGGATGATGAACTAGAATGGTCGGAAATCTTATTGATTTTAGTGTTTGCTTACAATAACATGGATAACTCTTCTACTAGTCTATCTCCATTTTTTTGTACCTATGGTTTTCATCCTAAAAATATTCAAGCGGAGCAAAGCCCGGCCCTTAAGTGCTGGTGCTGCGGGGATCGGCGGAGCCAAGCCCGGCCAAATGGAACTGGCGGAGCTGTGCCCGGCCCTCAGGAACAGCTAAAAATGTCAGGTGAGACTCCCCCCGGACTCCGCACTGAGGGAGCCTTTATGCGCCTCCTGGCGCTTGCCTCTGACGTCCGCTGCAGGTGGGAGGGGCCCGGCGGAGCCAAGCCCGGCCGGGAGAACAAGCGGAGCAAAGCCCGGCCCTTAAGTGCTGGTGCTGCGGGGATCGGCGGTGCCAAGCCCGGCCAAATGGAACTGGCGGAGCTGTGCCCGGCCCTCAGGAACAGCAAAAAATGTCAGGTGAGACTCCCCCCGGACTCCGCACCGAGGGAGCCTTTATGCGCCTCCTGGCGCTTGCCTCTGACGTCCGCTGCAGGTGGGAGGGGCCCGGCGGAGCCAAGCCCGGCCGGGAGAACAAGCGGAGCAAAGCCCGGCCCTTAAGTGCTGGTGCTGCGGGGATCGGCGGAGCCAAGCCCAGCCAAATGGAACTGGCGGAGCTGTGCCCGGCCCTCAGGAACAGCTAAAAATGTCAGGTGAGACTTATTACTCATTTGTTAAGGTGCCTCGTAAAGTGGAACTCGCATCTCTGTATTTGGATAGAGACAGGGAGTCCAAGGCACCTGAATAACTAGGGACAGAGAGAACCATTATCAGAGAAACAATGTCAGGTCGTAACCTGTCGGGCACAATGTCAGGGACGTGATCTTATGTAAAGCTGAGGGTCACGGTATCCTGACACTGGAATGCTACTGTCGTAACACTGTGCCCCAGGGAATGTTGTCATTGAGTCCCTGTGTATGTGTGCCCGAACAATAGACCCACCTTTGTTCTTTTTCGAACAGTGTCTGTTGTATATTTTTACCTGATCTAACCTGTTCGATAATTGTCCAACACAGGTTAATTGTTGTGTGATTGTGTCAAAGGAAGTGTTTACTCAATTTAGTTGTGGCCCTCCCACATCTAATGTTACTTCTGTGTTCACACAACCTTTATTTTACCTTGTGTGTGGTCATCCCCACATACCACAACTCACAGGGACATGTCATCATGCCTGCTCTTCTCGAAAGAAATCAACAAAACAATTTGCCAGTACTGTGAAATAATTGACTCCAAATTACATTTGAAGAGCTATTGATTGCTCTATCAAGCTGACCACTTTTTCAGTCAATGAAAGTTTGAAACAAGAAGCTTCTAATTGATCTTTGTTTATTAAATTTGACTTTTTAATTAAATTTGTTTTCTTGTATTATTTTTTCAAAAGGTACATTCGCTATATACAACAATATACAATTAATTGGGAGGAGAAACAAGTGAATGGGCAGGGGGAAAGGTCAGTAGAACATTTTAGACAACATTTAGACACTAGGCGTACAACAGACACTAGACGACAATAGACATTGAATAGTACAGAACAAGATAAGGTCGGTGGAAGTTGTTGGCGTTGTTTTGAACTATTTACAACAAAGCAGCAGTAGTAATCATCGTCCTATAAAATGTTTAGCCTATTTAGAAACAAATGAAAAGTATATTTTTCTCTTTGCCAAACAGCGAGATAATCGGTTTTCTAATGAAGTTTTGCAAAATTCAGCTTATTTATCACCAACGTTTGGCCACAACATTGTACAAAAAGGCCACTACAGTGGCGCCAACTTTCAACTACCACCTCAATAGGTCGACGCGTTTCGAATCCTAAATTGATGTATAGGATTCTCTTCAGGACCACACAAAATCAATCTGTGGAAAACAATAAATGGGATACTCTGTCAGTGGAACCGAAAGAAAGACTCTCAAACTTACACTTCGCATCCATACACTCTCAGTATATTACCTGTCAGTAATGTGACTGCAACTTAGTCGTGATGGTAAACTGAAAAGAAGTGAAACAATATGTCTCAGCATCAATAAGACAGATGACCGTTTTTTGAAAAACTGTCGCAGGAATATGTGGTACTCACAGAATGTTATTGTTTTGTAATCCCCTTTCAGGGTATCCCCGGGTGGGTGACTGCTCCCAACTCCAAAGTTGTTAGCGAGGGACGGACTCGCCTCGTGAATCAATCTAAAATACAAGACAACGGATGTAAGTATTCCGTTGTGGGCTCTTAAAAACATACAGCACAAGCGGGAGGGCGCAGACAAATCATGAAAACCGCTCGCGGTTGACTAATAGTTCACGGGAGCTGCTTACCTGAGGCTGCGTCTTTCTCCTCCGTACTGGGTCGCGGTCAATGGAAAACGCGATACCAGTGGAGCGGAAACGCCTCATATTTACTCTAGGTTATTTCCGGGTTTAGACAGGGGGAATCCTGGGATTTGTAGTTAGAACAGCCGGAAAGACCTCCGGTTTCTATTCAATGGGACTTCTTGGCCGTGTTTGTAACACGGAGGTGAGATAACATAGTTGCAGAAATGTGTATGCGCAATCTGCGATCAGCAAGAATTATAATACTTTACAGACTATATAATTCCGACATTTCGTTTAAACCTTGCGTGGTCGTATTAAATTTCAAAATTAGCATGGCTTCACGTTGACGCAATTTGGCCTCTACATC
>NW_028253495.1:0-56433 GCF_964263255.1 Lissotriton vulgaris
TGTGATATCAACAGCAGTGGATTGCAGGTGCGCGGGTTATAGTGAGTACAACTAACTATAACAGAGGAATTTCAATGGTTTTGTATGAGTGAAATGTCCAGAAAATTATAATGTTGCGTGCTTATCTAGGTTCCTGATCGATACTGTGACCTTATGCCCCTATTCGGCTATAAAGCCCTTTATTCCCTATATTGGCATAACCGTTCAAGTGCGATTTTCTGAAAAGTCATCTCTGGCCTCACACGAACAGAGCCACATTCCAGCATGACTCTCTGCTACTTCCTTTGCGACCAATTAGTGCAATGACAGAGCAGCAGTCACTATCTGATATTCCTAGATAACACTCCGAGTTCTTCAACAAGATAAAAACTTAGCAAACCTGGAAACCCCCGCTTGCTATGTTTTGATTAGTAATGGAACTCTAATGAGCAACTGATAACTGTCACTTCCTAGTGACATCTTTAATTGACGTCTTATGCCCAGCAAACTTGCGTCAAACCCGGCACCTGTCAGGTATAAATATTACCAACGTTGCCTTAAGCAATGCGAAGCTGTGAGCTGTTAGCTGTGCGCGAACCTGTTGCTGATGCCAGCTGCCTGCATGACCCCGTGTTGGTAACAACTAGCACTCTGTCGCTGCAGCCTGCTATCCTGTGGTGGTGAAGCTGCTGATTACCATTATCGCCGCTACAGCGCGACCTATGGTGCAGTACGCTTGAGGAGCCGTGCAGCCGTCCTCTGCGAAGACATCCAGCCCAGCTGCCCGCGGACGCTGTCACCCCTCCTTCCTCGACGCGCTGAGAGAAGCCGCTGCCTTTCTCGTGCAGAGAAATCCAGTCCCGGCGCTTCCGGTTTACCCTCGCGGGTGACTGGGATATCGAGAGAGACCCCTGAAGGAGATACCAATCCTCCATCATTCTATTCAGAGGTATGGTGTTGACTAAACCCTTAGACGAGAATTCTTGAAACAAACCTTGGCAAAACCAACTTAACTTAAGCTACTTACTTACTCCCCCTTCTCACGTGTTAGGCTTAGGTCAGGCACACTGGGGTAGGCTTAGTTAGAAGCACCAGTTGAGTATGTTAGCTTAATGTATATATGACTGTATATATGTTTTATTACTTTTAAACCATTGTATGGCTAAGAAACCATATCAATGCTTTTACAGTTCTATTTCGCAATACTTATCTTACTGTACGTACTTTTTATAATAACAATTATTGCAATTGTGGCAATACATTTCTCTTGTACGAGAAGAAAGACTGTTCAATAAATGTTAACCCTTTATTGATAAACGCCCGTCTCTCTATTCTCTACATACTGTGAAAGTAAACTGCACTAGACTGACTGAGTGAAATCTATGTCTATTGTTTCACACGACCCTAGAGATTGACTCTTGATCTGAGGAGCAAAGTTGTCATGTTGCACGGTTGTTGGAAAACTGAATCCCTTCTTGCCTGTGCCAAGGAAGCTGATCACTTCCTATGCAGAGAAGAAAGTTTCCAGTGACCTCTGAGCTAGTTGGTAACACAACCCAATTAAGTTTAGCATAGTCAGTGGAGGCCTGGAATATAAGCAGTTCCACGTCGATACTACTGTTTATGTTATTCCAATGCGCAGGGCCTAGTGGGAAACTAGGAACTACACTACATGGCGCCCAACGTGGGGCAAGGCGATAAACTAACGCAAGACTTGTAGAGTAACTCAGTCGTGCATATTTCACACCCCTTTCTCCCGTAAATACTCCAATAGACGTCTGGAGTGGGTGAAAGGTTAAAATCCGCCCGACCTTAGTAGGAAGAGATTCCTATGTAAAGCTCTGGTTTATTCAACGTTGAAGGATACAGTGTTCCAAAATATTGTGCATCTAATCTTTGTCTCCTTGGAGACCTACTCTGCAAAGCCTGCATTTTTTAAATGTCAGACAATGAAGAAGAAAGGGAAGCAGCTAGGCTGGCTTCCATACTAATAGAGGAGGACTCGAGTCTCCTACAGACAGACCCGGATGCTATTATCATCCCGGTCCGGTTAAGAAGATCTATAACTTTGAAACTTATAGAAAACGGACTACCACCTCAAGGTGGTACAGTAATTTTCGTGATAGAGGCTCACGAGTATCGGCAGACAGAGGTATTCTATTCATGGATAAACTTTCCAGCGGTAAACGCTATAACACAAGAGTTTCACTATTACAAAATAGAGGAACCTCCGGATGAGTACGCCCCTTTCGAGGAGGTTGAAATTCCACTTAAATTTCAAGAGCACCTGCTCTGGTTTAATGGCGCCCTAAAACACAATGATCACATAACCAGGCTCGGTCCACTAGGTAGACCAGGAGCCACGTGGCCGGTTCTAGCCAGCTACACACCACATCCTGACATTACAAGAATGTCTAGAGAAGAGCTGTTAGCACAGCTAAACACATTAATAAAAATACATAGGCAATTAGTCCAATATGTAATACGGACTGCAACAGTCCAGCCAGCTGTTAATACACCACAGCTGACCCCTCATCAGGGGAACACAAATAAAATTACACCACAGAACATACAGTCATGTCTTGGTAAAACACCCGTAAAACGGGAACAAATTCCTTTCTGGTTAGCCCAGAAAATCACTCAAATAGAGGCAGTATTTCCTGATACTACCCCTATTGAGAAACACAGAATCTTGACCATCTGCCTTCCTATGGGAATCGCACCACACGTGGAGGACTGTGACACTTGGGGTACAGTCTTTGCTTCCATTTACACAAAAACACACGGTGTTCCGTCTATGGCGGTAATACCAGAAGTGCTAAAACAAATTCAAAATGAATTCGGTCCAGAGCCCGCTTTAAATCTAGGTATGAAATTACTGAAAGATTTCAAGCAGGTCACGGCTATATTATTAGCCAACATAAAGGGAGAAGCAGCATCTGTGGCGATTCGCCAGAAGTTGAGGGAAACAGATATAAAAGATCCTGTTGAGCTTGCAAAAATCATAGAAAAGTGCTATGAAGAATTAGGTAGAGACAGCTTGTGTGGAAAACCAGTTAAGCCCCAACTGCTCGAAAATCCTGAAAAATTATTTATTAAAAATAATTTAAACACTCCTAAAAAGAGCTGGGATGGAAATAAACAATCCACTCCCAAGGAAAAAGTTTTCCAGTCCAGAGGAAGGTCTCCTCAACGGAGGGAGAGAACTCCGACTCGAGAACGCCAGTCTCCCCAACGGGAGCCCTCTGAGAAAAGATATAACCTTAGAAATAGGGATAATATAAAAAAACCTGATAGATATCAAAGTATTGATACACGTCCCTCTCGATCTTTTCCACAGAATTCGGAAAGAAGAGGACGGTCAGACCCAGGAGAGCACACCAAGTCCAAAGACAAGGAACCTGCTCAAAATAAGAAATCTCAATTTCAGAAAAAGAAGGTAGCCAGTATTAGAGTAATCAACCATGCCGAGAATACTGAGGACACAGTTGAAAAACGGGGAGTGGGCATTGACAATGTTGGACAGTGCAGCAGAGATCAGTATAGCGCGCAAGATCTTGATGAGTCATCTGGAGACAGTGGACACGAATGAATACATTCAGGTTGAAACTGCCGACACCAGACTTAGCGAGCCCCATAAAATATACGAAATAACATTGCGTATAGAGGGTGATAAGACTAGGAAAATTAAGGGTCTATTTTGGGATAAGCTCTCAAAAGGCTATGATATTCTGTAAGCTGAAAAAGATTGGCCCCCGGAGTTTGTCAGGGAGTGCCCTCGTGGCGAAGAGGTAATTATGCCTGCCTTCTCGAATCACATACCGATTCATAAAAAATACACATATGCAAGGAAATGGGCAGTAGCCCAGGCACCTGCATTGTATAAAAAATCATGTAGGATGGGATGAGGATTCACCGCCTCACAAAATACAATTAAAAAGTGAACCAACTGCCCAACGGCAGTATCCCATAAAGCAAGAAGCTAAAAAACAGGTCAGGGAGATCTAAGATCAACTTGAGTACCAGGGGGTGATTGAAACATGCACCTCTCAAATGAACAATAATTTGTTTCCTGTCTCCAAGCCAGACAATTCATATCGTCTAGTTTTGGACTACAGACATCTTAATACATGTTGCAAAACTTTTGCAGTACAAAACTCGCATAGTGCAGCCCTAATGAATAACATAGTTAGGAAAAAGTATAAAACGACATTAGACATTTCTAATGGTTTCTTTTGTCAAAATATTGCACCAGAAAGCAGATACTTGACCGCTTTCTCCGCATTTGGGTCGCAGAAAAAAATTCTGTCGACTCCCACAGGGGTTCAAGAACAGCCCAGGACTATTCTCAGCTAGGGTAACAGAGTTACTACAAATCTATGATGATGAAGCATTGTCTTACGTAGATGATATTTATCTCACAGACGACGACTTGGATACTCACTTGAAAAGAGTGAACACCATTATACTTGGGTTCGCAGCAGAGGGTTACAAATTCAACTTTAAAAAGTCCCGAATTGCCCATCTGACAGTACTGTTTTTAGGGTACGAATTATCAAGTGAAGGGAAAAGCCTAGCGGACAACTTCTTAGAGAAGTGCGCTGTACTCCAAGCTCCAAAAACGCTGAAGAATTTACAGTCAATACTAGGTTTTCTGAATTTCGGAAGAACTTACATTCTAAATTACGCAGAGAGGGTTAAACCTCTCTACGAACTAATAAAACCTGATTTAAAACAAATCAATTGGACTCAAAAACACACAGAAATTTTGAGATCACTGCAAACAGACATGTTAGCAAAAACAAAATTAGATACACGTGACAACACGATCGATCTTGTAATCCGAGTCATCCCAGGAAGATGCGGATTCACGTACCTAACCTCTAATGAGGGAGAAAAGGTACCAATTTCAATTAAATCTCACTTGTACACACAAGCAGAAAAAACATTCAGTCACACAGAAAGAACTGTGAACGCAGTGCAAATCGCATTAGCAAATGAACGAGAACTAGCACACGGCAAGCGGATTAATATCCTTACAGCGGAATCCGCCTTCGAGGCGCTATTCAGCCCAGTAAACCTGCCTACAGTGTCACTGGATCCGAAATGGATACAGTGCATAGATTCTCTAGGAGCGGAAGATGTGAAATACTATTTCGCCCCGCAATACGAAGAACTGAATGATTTAGAATATGAAGAAGAATATCCTCTGACAATCGAAATCCTGCCTCTCCCACAATATGCCTGTATAATCTATACAGATAGCTTTGTACAGCATTTTAATGTAGAGAGCAAATCCTACAATGCAGCATGTGCGATCATTAAAGGTCGTTGGCTGTGCGGTAAATTCAGACCGAAAGTAACAAAAACTGAATCAGTAAAGTACTGTTCGGTTCAAAGAACTGAAATCAGATCTTTAAAGATGGCGCTAGAAAATGCAGAACGCGAATTCCCCACACTTATAGTGTGCGATTCTCATTTTTGCGTCAACTCTTACAACAATAAACTGCAGAGTTGGATCGAAAATGACTACAAAGATGACACAGGTGCCACAATAAAGCCTAAAAAGCTCTGGAACGAGGTAGCTCTTTTACACAAAGAACTACAAAAGACTCACGTGATTCACGCACAGAGTCTTCAACGTGATGGCGTTCACGTTGCAGGGAATTCATTGGCTAATACAGCCACCGCGGAAGCAACTAACCCGGCTTCCGTAGCCACAAAAAAGCGTACAGATAAGTACATAGACGGGGAAACCATGCTAGCAGTAAAAACGACCGTAAAAGGCGACTGTGCAGCACTACCCATAAACTATCCACTCAATTATGCATACATAATCGATGCAAACTCCGTTCCTTTTGCTCGAATCCCTGGAGTGGGGGACAGAGTAATTCCAAACAGGAGCAGGAGGGGCTTCCTCTTACTGGAAGCACACATGGGGTTGGGACTGAGACACCAAACAATCAAAGCCTCTCTGAAAGAATTGCAATCAGAGTACTGGTGGCCAGGAATGAGTATAGATATTCAATGTTTTGCTCAAAAATGTGAAAACTGCAACAGAGATCGCAGAAATGAACAGGCCAGGGTAGTTTCAGGATCCCTTCTAGACAGCATAAGGCGGTCTATCTGCGCAATCAAAGAAGAGAAGCGCGTCCCAGTGTACAACGTTTAAGACGAAAAGCACTTAAACATGAGGCCACCAGCGCTCGGCTGACGCTAGAACGGTTATAAAAGATTTGCGAGTCCACATCGGCATATACGCAATTACCACGTTCCATTCTGACCAGGGTCCTGCTTTCAGCTCTCGAGCCTATAAGGAGGCCATGGCCAGCATGGGAATTGGGTTGCGGTATTCTTGTCCGTCGCACAAGTGTGGTAGAAAGAAAAAACCGGGACATAAAGCAATCTATAACAGCGAAGGTATTAGGTTCAGGCGCTGGGTGGGTCAAACATTTAATAAGTGTCCAGACTAGTCTTAACAACATGCCAAGAAATTCTCTAAAAGGTTTCAGCCCATACGAACTATTGTTCGGAATTAGAATGAACGTTCAGGACCTCGATAGTCAGATGTCAGTGGTACAAGAAGAAACAAAACAGTTTGAAGTAAAAGACCGTTTGGCTGTTTTACAGGAACTGAATGAAACAAGAAAATCATTAAGCAACATAAAGTTAAAGCAACAGCCAAGTACCACTGACGAGGCACCACCCGCAACAGCCCCAGCAAGGCCTGTCTGGATTCCAAAGATTGGGGATCTAGTCAGAGAAAAGATCGCGGTGAAGAAGGAATTTGGGCCTTCTTACAGAAAAGCAGTACCTGTCTTGGCAGTCACCGGAACAAGATCAGTTGTGCTACCGCCCCTTGCTGGTAAAAAGGAGAACAGAGTCGTGTCTATCGATCTGGTAAAACCACAAGCATGTGGCCTATAATCAACAGTAGGCCCAGTGGACTCCCATGAAACAACAGAATACCCAAACTTGCAACAATCCAAGAGGTTCAAACTGAAAGACTCATCACATTCGATCAGCCTGCAGTGCACAATGAAGGACTATGCAATACAGCCATGGAACTCGTGCCTCTTGAAACACAGATTGAAACAGTTCGTCAAGAAACAACACCAGTCTACAATGATGTGGCATCAGAAAGTGCTACCGAGAGACAGCTTGAAAGAACAATCCCATCAATTGACAGAACTGCCTCTGGTTATTTCATCAACTTCGACAACTTCTCTGAAGATTTAAATAACCCCGAAGTGATGCCAGAAACAAAAAAGTCTTTTAAAGAAAAAGCAACGGAACTCTTTCATCAACTGAAGGAAATCTACCTAATTTCCCCTTGGCTAGAGTTCTGGTTTGGTCTAGGTGTATTTTTCCTCCTGCTTTGGCTCATCATGGTACTGTGTTTGGGAAAATTCATTGAGGGAAAATATATTACAATGGACACAGCAAGTCAGAACATCAACCTAGTCCTGAAACCACACAGATCATCCCACGTGAAGAAAAGAGAACTGTCAACAGTAAACGTCACAGCAATTCCAATACCTGGTGGGGTAGTATGGGAGAAAACAGACTATGAGATCTATGGTCCGGTCGAAATCCTGAAGTATCCTCATCAACTGAAGGTTTCCTTAAGTGACTTTGTAAAACCTAGTACATTCTCTGATGATTGGGACTTTAACAGTATTAATGACATGATGTCTGATTTAGTAATGTCAGCTAGATTCACAGATCATGATTATTTACAAGGTTCATCTAGTTATGAGCAGTTATTCTGTTACACCCACTATGGGGATCATTACTTGCATAAATCTGCACAGCCTAGAAATGTTTTTATGTATAATCAATGGGAACATTGTGCTACACCACCTAAAAGCAGTTCTAAAGCATTTTTTGAGAAATTCAAATACTTCTCAGGGTTTAACACCAGTAATGCAGAAACGTTTTATTATAAACTGTTAGATAAAACAGGAATGAAAACAATGCTGACAAATTCTAAATTGATATATTCAGAAGCATTTTATGACAAAATGATGACAATTGGTTTTGATTATTGGAAAAATAATATTGAAACGAAAACAATTTGGGGTACAAAAGATTGGCAGGTGCAAGGCATAGAAGCACTGTTTAGAACCTGCATGATACCAGAACAAATGTTATTTTTAAATGACACTGTACACCAAACATCTTGTCTTGGCCTAGCCAAGAACAAAGAAATGAAAACACCGTCTATACCAAAGCCAATACCTGAAAATGCAACAGCTGATATTGAGTTAGACGTGTCAAACATTTTACATTTCAACAGAACACATCCTGATTGGAAAAAGTGGTTAATCTGGCCTACAGACACAAATAACTGTCAAGATAGGTTCCTGAATAAAACACAGGGGTTAAAAATGACCAGATTAGACTCTAGATATTCCCAGAGACAACATCCAGGGATTATAACAACATACAGTGTAGGGAAACTCTGCCTAGAATGGCTAACTACATCCACACTGGCTGAAATTAAGCAACACTTGTCTTTGCTAAAAGATGGTGCTGATTTGCGCGACTTCATTCTTGGACCACGCAAACAGCGTCAAAAGCGTTTCATAGCGACCAGTATCTATGCTGCTTACAACGAGGCTTGGAAAGTAAAGCAAATTGAAACTGCTGAAAAAATACGAGAAATTGATCGTATTAATTTGGAGAAAACACTTTCTGTAGTAGACAATGGGTTAATGACTCTGTCTTCCAGAATATATTCTTTGGACAATATTGTATCCTCTGCCTTTGATGTGATAGACAGAGATTTGCTAATGTTACAACATGGCCAATCTCAATTACGCTCTATTATAGAACTAGGCTGGACGCTGCAAAATCTTCGTTCAGGCTATGTGCCTTGGCGTTTAATCAACACAACGTCATTATTTTCCATTTTTAACCTTACTGATAAACAGATCAGTTTGGCACAGAAAGGAGCAGACTATACAATCTTGAGCATCGAGAAACTCGAGAGATTACCATTGACAATGTCAGAAAGCCCTGTCATTGAATGGATAATACACGGAATTATCACAATTCCGATAACAACTTTCCGATTTCATAAATGCCTTGAGTACATACCTGCTGGCCAGTATGAACAATTGGGTAAGGGTTATGTAAAATCCGAATGGAAATTACCATACACTCATTCTTGCTATAGTGACAGCGACAAAAATGTATTTCTTAGTGGTGAGAACTGTAAACACTCACTAAGCGGTATACTTTTGTGTCAGGGTATTAATTTACACGGAGCATGTGATGGAAATTCAAACAACCTTTCATGCCACCAGCTAGTCACACCTGCAACTCAGATAGAGCCCTGGCCTCGCGCCCGGACTAAGTTATCTAGTACAAGTAACGTCCATGGTCAAATGTTGTATGCAAGCATTGTTTCCGAGCGGGCCTCCAGACATAGTGACTCCCCTCTGGCCTCGTCTGAATCTCTATTCTATACGAATTGATACATTAAGCAAAATGAAATCTGTACTTTTACAGACAACAGTGCCTATAACGTCATCTAAAGAGACGTATGATCTTCTAGTCGCAAGGACGGCTACTGAGGTCCATGACCTTTTATCAACAAATTGCCCCGTGCATTTCGTAGAAATGTTTAGCCAACTCCTTAACATGTCTAGTGCAACAAGCATCCCAGGCATATTTGAGACAGTATTTACGGGACTGCTAACACCCTTCCAGGCAATTTTGGGAATCTTTCCTAATTTTGTGCACTCCATTTTTGGCGGCATTCCACTATTTTTGGGCCTCATCGCAGGGATTCTATTTTTGACCATCCTGCTACGTTATGGCAAGCCTCGGCTCAGACATAGCTCCCATGGGAATGGAAGAGACAATCCTAGCAATGCGCTACAGGGACAGGATAACTAACGTCCTCGGATTGGCCAGGCTAAGAGATCTAAACATGACCTGTTTCCTTTCATTCAGACCGATATGGCAAAATTGCATTTTACCTGTGCTACGGTGTATGCTTTGCGGCGAGGAATGCGTGTTGGACATCTGTCTTTCACTTCCATCAGCAGTACCAATGGACGTCGATACTTTGCTAAGTCCAATAACGGCTCACGCATTGTGTTGTCCCCAGCGGCTACCAATCCTGATGACGGCATTCGTGGAGACTCCTGTACTACAGCCAAGTGGTAACAGTGGAGCGAGTGACAAAAGCAACATCATCCAGGTACAACGTTCTGTGAGCATTGCTGGTCCTGACTTCGATGACAGCAATCATTCTCACACCTGCCAAGTTACAGCGCTATCTAACTTGGTTGAACTATCACCTGATTTTGTAGACCAATTCTTTGCGAGCCTGTCTGATACGATGTTCTCACCCATAGAGAAACAATAACTTTTGAGAAGCTTTCCGACACACAGCGTTCCCATGAACTCTGAATTCGGCCTTCAGTTTTGATCAACAAAAACTGCCAGGAGCTTTAGAAAACTATTTTCTTTGAATTTGGACAATTTTTTCTAATATTGACCTTTTTTGGCACGAACAATTCTTTGCTTAACGTAAAAACTATTCTTAGAGAACAGAAGCTTCACACTTCTATTTCTAAACACATCTAGAGACATAACAACATAACACCAGCCTCTAGCACACATGTTATTACAATGCATTTTTATGTGATGATTTATCTCGCATTTCTTCTGTCAGAGATACTTCATGTGTAATTCCTTTTGCATAATCGTTCATTGACTTCATATGCAATAATTTTTTGAATGATTACTATGCTTTAAAAAAAACGTACAGTACCTAAATTCCATGTATTGCAAGTACGCCTATTTCGAATGCATTTATGTATTTTGGGGTGGGCAATGTTACACATACATCTAATTGCTTAGTTTTAGTAATTTTGATGGACATGTATACGTGGAGTGGGTGTTGCGTGCTTATCTAGGTTCCTGATCGATACTGTGACCTTATGCCCCTATTCGGCTATAAAGCCCTTTATTCCCTATATTGGCATAACCGTTCAAGTGCGATTTTCTGAAAAGTCATCTCTGGCCTCACACGAACAGAGCCACATTCCAGCATGACTCTCTGCTACTTCCTTTGCGACCAATTAGTGCAATGACAGAGCAGCAGTCACTATCTGATATTCCTAGATAACACTCCGAGTTCTTCAACAAGATAAAAACTTAGCAAACCTGGAAATCCCCGCTTGCTATGTTTTGATTAGTAATGGAACTCTAATGAGCAACTGATAACTGTCACTTCCTAGTGACATCTTTAATTGACGTCTTATGTCCAGCAAACTTGCGTCAAACCCGGCACCTGTCAGGTATAAATATTACCAACGTTGCCTTAAGCAATGCGAAGCTGTGAGCTGTTAGCTGTGCGTGAACCTGTTGCTGATGCCAGCTGCCTGCATGACCCCGTGTTGGTAACAACTAGCACTCTGTCGCTGCAGCCTGCTATCCTGTGGTGGTGAAGCTGCTGATTACCATTATCGCTGCTACAGCGCGACCTATGGTGCAGTACGCTTGAGGAGCCGTGCAGCCGTCCTCTGCGAAGACATCCAGCCCAGCTGCCCACGGACGCTGTCACCCCTCCTTCCTCGACGCGCTGAGAGAAGCCGCTGCCTTTCTCGTGCAGAGAAATCCAGTCCCGGCGCTTCCGGTTTACCCTCGCGGGTGACTGGGATATCGAGAGAGACCCCTGAAGGAGATACCAATCCTCCATCATTCTATTCAGAGGTATGGTGTTGACTAAACCCTTAGACGAGAATTCTTGAAACAAACCTTGGCAAAACCAACTTAACTTAAGCTACTTACTTACTCCCCCTTCTCACGTGTTAGGCTTAGGTCAGGCACACTGGGGTAGGCTTAGTTAGAAGCACCAGTTGAGTATGTTAGCCTAATGTATATATGACTGTATATATGTTTTATTACTTTTAAACCATTGTATGGCTAAGAAACCATATCAATGCTTTTACAGTTCTATTTCGCAATACTTATCTTACTGTACGTACTTTTTATAATAACAATTATTGCAATTGTGGCAATACATTTCTCTTGTACGAGAAGAAAGACTGTTCAATAAATGTTAACCCTTTATTGATAAATGCCCGTCTCTCTATTCTCTACATACTGTGAAAGTAAACTGCACTAGACTGACTGAGTGAAATCTATGTCTATTGTTTCACACGACCCTAGAGATTGACTCTTGATCTGAGGAGCAAAGTTGTCATGTTGCACGGTTGTTGGAAAACTGAATCCCTTCTTGTCTGTGCCAAGGAAGCTGATCACTTCCTATGCAGAGAAGAAAGTTTCCAGTGACCTCTGAGCTAGTTGGTAACACAACCCAATTAAGTTTAGCATAGTCAGTGGAGGCCTGGAATATAAGCAGTTCCACGTCGATACTACTGTTTATGTTATTCCAATGCGCAGGGCCTAGTGGGAAACTAGGAACTACACTACATGGCGCCCAACGTGGGGCAAGGCGATAAGCTAACGCAAGACTTGTAGAGTAACTCAGTCGTGCATATTTCACACCCCTTTCTCCCGTAAATACTCCAATAGACGTCTGGAGTGGGTGAAAGGTTAAAATCCGCCCGACCTTAGTAGGAAGAGATTCCTATGTAAAGTTCTGGTTTATTCAACGTTGAAGGATACAGTGTTCCAAAATATTGTGCATCTAATCTTTGTCTCCTTGGAGACCTACTCTGCAAAGCCTGCATTTTTTAAATGTCAGACAATGAAGAAGAAAGGGAAGCAGCTAGGCTGGCTTCCATACTAATAGAGGAGGACTCGAGTCTCCTACAGACAGACCCGGATGCTATTATCATCCCGGTCCGGTTAAGAAGATCTATAACTTTGAAACTTATAGAAAACGGACTACCACCTCAAGGTGGTACAGTAATTTTCGTGATAGAGGCTCACGAGTATCGGCAGACAGAGGTATTCTATTCATGGATAAACTTTCCAGCGGTAAACGCTATAACACAAGAGTTTCACTATTACAAAATAGAGGAACCTCCGGATGAGTACGCCCCTTTCGAGGAGGTTGAAATTCCACTTAAATTTCAAGAGCACCTGCTCTGGTTTAATGGCGCCCTAAAACACAATGATCACATAACCAGGCTCGGTCCACTAGGTAGACCAGGAGCCACGTGGCCGGTTCTAGCCAGCTACACACCACATCCTGACATTACAAGAATGTCTAGAGAAGAGCTGTTAGCACAGCTAAACACATTAATAAAAATACATAGGCAATTAGTCCAATATGTAATACGGACTGCAACAGTCCAGCCAGCTGTTAATACACCACAGCTGACCCCTCATCAGGGGAACACAAATAAAATTACACCACAGAACATACAGTCATGTCTTGGTAAAACACCCGTAAAACGGGAACAAATTCCTTTCTGGTTAGCCCAGAAAATCACTCAAATAGAGGCAGTATTTCCTGATACTACCCCTATTGAGAAACACAGAATCTTGACCATCTGCCTTCCTATGGGAATCGCACCACACGTGGAGGACTGTGACACTTGGGGTACAGTCTTTGCTTCCATTTACACAAAAACACACGGTGTTCCGTCTATGGCGGTAATACCAGAAGTGCTAAAACAAATTCAAAATGAATTCGGTCCAGAGCCCGCTTTAAATCTAGGTATGAAATTACTGAAAGATTTCAAGCAGGTCACGGCTATATTATTAGCCAACATAAAGGGAGAAGCAGCATCTGTGGCGATTCGCCAGAAGTTGAGGGAAACAGATATAAAAGATCCTGTTGAGCTTGCAAAAATCATAGAAAAGTGCTATGAAGAATTAGGTAGAGACAGCTTGGGTGGAAAACCAGTTAAGCCCCAACTGCTCGAAAATCCTGAAAAATTATTTATTAAAAATAATTTAAACACTCCTAAAAAGAGCTGGGATGGAAATAAACAATCCACTCCCAAGGAAAAAGTTTTCCAGTCCAGAGGAAGGTCTCCTCGACGGAGGGAGAGAACTCCGACTCGAGAACGCCAGTCTCCCCAACGGGAGCCCTCTGAGAAAAGATATAACCTTAGAAATAGGGATAATATAAAAAAACCTGATAGATATCAAAGTATTGATACACGTCCCTCTCGATCTTTTCCACAGAATTCGGAAAGAAGAGGACGGTCAGACCCAGGAGAGCACACCAAGTCCAAAGACAAGGAACCTGCTCAAAATAAGAAATCTCAATTTCAGAAAAAGAAGGTAGCCAGTATTAGAGTAATCAACCATGCCGAGAATACTGAGGACACAGTTGAAAAACGGGGAGAGGGCATTGACAATGTTGGACAGTGCAGCAGAGATCAGTATAGCGCGCAAGATCTTGATGAGTCATCTGGAGACAGTGGACACGAATGAATACATTCAGGTTGAAACTGCCGACACCAGACTTAGCGAGCCCCATAAAATATACGAAATAACATTGCGTATAGAGGGTGATAAGACTAGGAAAATTAAGGGTCTATTTTGGGATAAGCTCTCAAAAGGCTATGATATTCTGTTAGCTGAAAAAGATTGGCCCCCGGAGTTTGTCAGGGAGTGCCCTCGTGGCGAAGAGGTAATTATGCCTGCCTTCTCGAATCACATACCGATTCATAAAAAATACACATATGCAAGGAAATGGGCAGTAGCCCAGGCACCTGCATTGTATAAAAATCATGTAGGATGGGATGAGGATTCACCGCCTCACAAAATACAATTAAAAAGTGAACCAACTGCCCAACGGCAGTATCCCATAAAGCAAGAAGCTAAAAAACAGGTCAGGGAGATCTTAGATCAACTTGAGTACCAGGGGGTGATTGAAACATGCACCTCTCAAATGAACAATAATTTGTTTCCTGTCTCCAAGCCAGACAATTCATATCGTCTAGTTTTGGACTACAGACATCTTAATACATGTTGCAAAACTTTTGCAGTACAAAACTCGCATAGTGCAGCCCTAATGAATAACATAGTTAGGAAAAAGTATAAAACGACATTAGACATTTCTAATGGTTTCTTTTGTCAAAATATTGCACCAGAAAGCAGATACTTGACCGCTTTCTCCGCATTTGGGTCGCAGAAAAAAATTCTGTCGACTCCCACAGGGGTTCAAGAACAGCCCAGGACTATTCTCAGCTAGGGTAACAGAGTTACTACAAATCTATGATGATGAAGCATTGTCTTACGTAGATGATATTTATCTCACAGACGATGACTTGGATACTCACTTGAAAAGAGTGAACACCATTATACTTGGGTTCGCAGCAGAGGGTTACAAATTCAACTTTAAAAAGTCCCGAATTGCCCATCTGACAGTACTGTTTTTAGGGTACGAATTATCAAGTGAAGGGAAAAGCCTAGCAGACAACTTCTTAGAGAAGTGCGCTGTACTCCAAGCTCCAAAAACGCTGAAGAATTTACAGTCAATACTAGGTTTTCTGAATTTCGGAAGAACTTACATTCTAAATTACGCAGAGAGGGTTAAACCTCTCTACGAACTAATAAAACCTGATTTAAAACAAATCAATTGGACTCAAAAACACACAGAAATTTTGAGATCACTGCAAACAGACATGTTAGCAAAAACAAAATTAGATACACGTGACAACACGATCGATCTTGTAATCCGAGTCATCCCAGGAAGATGCGGATTCACGTACCTAACCTCTAATGAGGGAGAAAAGGTACCAATTTCAATTAAATCTCACTTGTACACACAAGCAGAAAAAACATTCAGTCACACAGAAAGAACTGTGAACGCAGTGCAAATCGCATTAGCAAATGAACGAGAACTAGCACACGGCAAACGGATTAATATCCTTACAGCGGAATCCGCCTTCGAGGCGCTATTCAGCCCAGTAAACCTGCCTACAGTGTCACTGGATCCGAAATGGATACAGTGCATAGATTCTCTAGGAGCGGAAGATGTGAAATACTATTTCGCCCCGCAATACGAAGAACTGAATGATTTAGAATATGAAGAAGAATATCCTCTGCCAATCGAAATCCTGCCTCTCCCACAATATGCCTGTATAATCTATACAGATAGCTTTGTACAGCATTTTAATGTAGAGAGCAAATCCTACAATGCAGCATGTGCGATCATTAAAGGTCGTTGGCTGTGCGGTAAATTCAGACCGAAAGTAACAAAAACTGAATCAGTAAAGTACTGTTCGGTTCAAAGAACTGAAATCAGATCTTTAAAGATGGCGCTAGAAAATGCAGAACGCGAATTCCCCACACTTATAGTGTGCGATTCTCATTTTTGCGTCAACTCTTACAACAATAAACTGCAGAGTTGGATCGAAAATGACTACAAAGATGACACAGGTGCCACAATAAAGCCTAAAAAGCTCTGGAACGAGGTAGCTCTTTTACACAAAGAACTACAAAAGACTCACGTGATTCACGCACAGAGTCTTCAACGTGATGGCGTTCACGTTGCAGGGAATTCATTGGCTAATACAGCCACCGCGGAAGCAACTAACCCGGCTTCCGTAGCCACAAAAAAGCGTACAGATAAGTACATAGACGGGGAAACCATGCTAGCAGTAAAAACGACCGTAAAAGGCGACTGTGCAGCACTACCCATAAACTATCCACTCAATTATGCATACATAATCGATGCAAACTCCGTTCCTTTTGCTCGAATCCCTGGAGTGGGGGACAGAGTAATTCCAAACAGGAGCAGGAGGGGCTTCCTCTTACTGGAAGCACACATGGGGTTGGGACTGAGACACCAAACAATCAAAGCCTCTCTGAAAGAATTGCAATCAGAGTACTGGTGGCCAGGAATGAGTATAGATATTCAATGTTTTGCTCAAAAATGTGAAAACTGCAACAGAGATCGCAGAAATGAACAGGCCAGGGTAGTTTCAGGATCCCTTCTAGACAGCATAAGGCGGTCTATCTGCGCAATCAAAGAAGAGAAGCGCGTCCCAGTGTACAACGTTTAAGACGAAAAGCACTTAAACATGAGGCCACCAGCGCTCGGCTGACGCTAGAACGGTTATAAAAGATTTGCGAGTCCACATCGGCATATACGCAATTACCACGTTCCATTCTGACCAGGGTCCTGCTTTCAGCTCTCGAGCCTATAAGGAGGCCATGGCCAGCATGGGAATTGGGTTGCGGTATTCTTGTCCGTCGCACAAGTGTGGTAGAAAGAAAAAACCGGGACATAAAGCAATCTATAACAGCGAAGGTATTAGGTTCAGGCGCTGGGTGGGTCAAACATTTAATAAGTGTCCAGACTAGTCTTAACAACATGCCAAGAAATTCTCTAAAAGGTTTAAGCCCATACGAACTATTGTTCGGAATTAGAATGAACGTTCAGGACCTCGATAGTCAGATGTCAGTGGTACAAGAAGAAACAAAACAGTTTGAAGTAAAAGACCGTTTGGCTGTTTTACAGGAACTGAATGAAACAAGAAAATCATTAAGCAACATAAAGTTAAAGCAACAGCCAAGTACCACTGATGAGGCACCACCCGCAACAGCCCCAGCAAGGCCTGTCTGGATTCCAAAGATTGGGGATCTAGTCAGAGAAAAGATCGCGGTGAAGAAGGAATTTGGGCCTTCTTACAGAAAAGCAGTACCTGTCTTGGCAGTCACCGGAACAAGATCAGTTGTGCTACCGCCCCTTGCTGGTAAAAAGGAGAACAGAGTCGTGTCTATCGATCTGGTAAAACCACAAGCATGTGGCCTATAATCAACAGTAGGCCCAGTGGACTCCCAAGAAACAACAGAATACCCAAACTTGCAACAATCCAAGAGGTTCAAACTGAAAGACTCATCACATTCGATCAGCCTGCAGTGCACAATGAAGGACTATGCAATACAGCCATGGAACTCGTGCCTCTTGAAACACAGATTGAAACAGTTCGTCAAGAAACAACACCAGTCTACAATGATGTGGCATCAGAAAGTGCTACCGAGAGACAGCTTGAAAGAACAATCCCATCAATTGACAGAACTGCCTCTGGTTATTTCATCAACTTCGACAACTTCTCTGAAGATTTAAATAACCCCGAAGTGATGCCAGAAACAAAAAAGTCTTTTAAAGAAAAAGCAACGGAACTCTTTCATCAACTGAAGGAAATCTACCTAATTTCCCCTTGGCTAGAGTTCTGGTTTGGTCTAGGTGTATTTTTCCTCCTGCTTTGGCTCATCATGGTACTGTGTTTGGGAAAATTCATTGAGGGAAAATATATTACAATGGACACAGCAAGTCAGAACATCAACCTAGTCCTGAACCCACACAGATCATCCCACGTGAAGAAAAGAGAACTGTCAACAGTAAACGTCACAGCAATTCCAATACCTGGTGGGGTTGTATGGGAGAAAACAGACTATGAGATCTATGGTCCGGTCGAAATCCTGAAGTATCCTCATCAACTGAAGGTTTCCTTAAGTGACTTTGTAAAACCTAGTACATTCTCTGATGATTGGGACTTTAACAGTATTAATGACATGATGTCTGATTTAGTAATGTCAGCTAGATTCACAGATCATGATTATTTACAAGGTTCATCTAGTTATGAGCAGTTATTCTGTTACACCCACTATGGGGATCATTACTTGCATAAATCTGCACAGCCTAGAAATGTTTTTATGTATAATCAATGGGAACATTGTGCTACACCACCTAAAAGCAGTTCTAAAGCATTTTTTGAGAAATTCAAATACTTCTCAGGGTTTAACACCAGTAATGCAGAAACGTTTTATTATAAACTGTTAGATAAAACAGGAATGAAAACAATGCTGACAAATTCTAAATTGATATATTCAGAAGCATTTTATGACAAAATGATGACAATTGGTTTTGATTATTGGAAAAATAATATTGAAACGAAAACAATTTGGGGTACAAAAGATTGGCAGGTGCAAGGCATAGAAGCACTGTTTAGAACCTGCATGATACCAGAACAAATGTTATTTTTAAATGACACTGTACACCAAACATCTTGTCTTGGCCTAGCCAAGAACAAAGAAATGAAAACACCGTCTATACCAAAGCCAATACCTGAAAATGCAACAGCTGATATTGAGTTAGACGTGTCAAACATTTTACATTTCAACAGAACACATCCTGATTGGAAAAAGTGGTTAATCTGGCCTACAGACACAAATAACTGTCAAGATAGGTTCCTGAATAAAACACAGGGGTTAAAAATGACCAGATTAGACTCTAGATATTCCCAGAGACAACATCCAGGGATTATAACAACATACAGTGTAGGGAAACTCTGCCTAGAATGGCTAACTACATCCACACTGGCTGAAATTAAGCAACACTTGTCTTTGCTAAAAGATGGTGCTGATTTGCGCGACTTCATTCTTGGACCACGCAAACAGCGTCAAAAGCGTTTCATAGCGACCAGTATCTATGCTGCTTACAACGAGGCTTGGAAAGTAAAGCAAATTGAAACTGCTGAAAAAATACGAGAAATTGATCGTATTAATTTGGAGAAAACACTTTCTGTAGTAGACAATGGGTTAATGACTCTGTCTTCCAGAATATATTCTTTGGACAATATTGTATCCTCTGCCTTTGATGTGATAGACAGAGATTTGCTAATGTTACAACATGGCCAATCTCAATTACGCTCTATTATAGAACTAGGCTGGACGCTGCAAAATCTTCGTTCAGGCTATGTGCCTTGGCGTTTAATCAACACAACGTCATTATTTTCCATTTTTAACCTTACTGATAAACAGATCAGTTTGGCACAGAAAGGAGCAGACTATACAATCTTGAGCATCGAGAAACTCGAGAGATTACCATTGACAATGTCAGAAAGCCCTGTCATTGAATGGATAATACACGGAATTATCACAATTCCGATAACAACTTTCCGATTTCATAAATGCCTTGAGTACATACCTGCTGGCCAGTATGAACAATTGGGTAAGGGTTATGTAAAATCCGAATGGAAATTACCATACACTCATTCTTGCTATAGTGACAGCGACAAAAATGTATTTCTTAGTGGTGAGAACTGTAAACACTCACTAAGCGGTATACTTTTGTGTCAGGGTATTAATTTACACGGAGCATGTGATGGAAATTCAAACAACCTTTCATGCCACCAGCTAGTCACACCTGCAACTCAGATAGAGCCCTTCTTTATGCAACTCGCAAACGGGAGTTACATTCTTAGAACGGATCACAGGTGCTGTGGCCTCGCGCCCGGACTAAGTTATCTAGTACAAGTAACGTCCATGGTCAAATGTTGTATGCAAGCATTGTTTCCGAGCGGGCCTCCAGACATAGTGACTCGCCTCTGGCCTCGTCTGAATCTCTATTCTATACGAATTGATACATTAAGCAAAATGAAATCTGTACTTTTACAGACAACAGTGCCTATAACGTCATCTAAAGAGACGTATGATCTTCTAGTCGCAAGGACGGCTACTGAGGTCCATGACCTTTTATCAACAAATTGCCCCGTGCATTTCGTAGAAATGTTTAGCCAACTCCTTAACATGTCTAGTGCAACAAGCATCCCAGGCATATTTAAGACAGTATTTACGGGACTGCTAACACCCTTCCAGGCAATTTTGGGAATCTTTCCTAATTTTGTGCACTCCATTTTTGGCGGCATTCCACTATTTTTGGGACTCATCGCAGGGATTCTATTTTTGACCATCCTGCTACGTTATGGCAAGCCTCGGCTCAGACATAGCTCCCATGGGAATGGAAGAGACAATCCTAGCAATGCGCTACAGGGACAGGATAACTAACGTCCTCGGATTGGCCAGGCTAAGAGATCTAAACATGACCTGGTTCCTTTCATTCAGACCGATATGGCAAAATTGCATTTTACCTGTGCTACGGTGTATGCTTTGCGGCGAGGAATGCGTGTTGGACATCTGTCTTTCACTTCCATCAGCAGTACCAATGGACGTCGATACTTTGCTAAGTCCAATAACGGCTCACGCATTGTGTTGTCCCCAGCGGCTACCAATCCTGATGACGGCATTCGTGGAGACTCCTGTACTACAGCCAAGTGGTAACAGTGGAGCGAGTGACAAAAGCAACATCATCCAGGTACAACGTTCTGTGAGCATTGCTGGTCCTGACTTCGATGACAGCAATCATTCTCACACCTGCCAAGTTACAGCGCTATCTAACTTGGTTGAACTATCACCTGATTTTGTAGACCAATTCTTTGCGAGCCTGTCTGATACGATGTTCTCACCCATAGAGAAACAATAACTTTTGAGAAGCTTTCCGACACACAGCGTTCCCATGAACTCTGAATTCGGCCTTCAGTTTTGATCAACAAAAACTGCCAGGAGCTTTAGAAAACTATTTTCTTTGAATTTGGACAATTTTTTCTAATATTGACCTTTTTTGGCACGAACAATTCTTTGCTTAACGTAAAAACTATTCTTAGAGAACAGAAGCTTCACACTTCTATTTCTAAACACATCTAGAGACATAACAACATAACACCAGCCTCTAGCACACATGTTATTACAATGCATTTTTATGTGATGATTTATCTCGCATTTCTTCTGTCAGAGATACTTCATGTGTAATTCCTTTTGCATAATCGTTCATTGACTTCATATGCAATAATTTTTTGAATGATTACTATGCTTTAAAAAAAACGTACAGTACCTAAATTCCATGTATTGCAAGTACGCCTATTTCGAATGCATTTATGTATTTTGGGGTGGGCAATGTTACACATACATCTAATTGCTTAGTTTTAGTAATTTTGATGGACATGTATACGTGGAGTGGGTGTTGCATGCTTATCTAGGTTCCTGATCGATACTGTGACCTTATGCCCCTATTCGGCTATAAAGCCCTTTATTCCCTATATTGGCATAACCGTTCAAGTGCGATTTTCTGAAAAGTCATCTCTGGCCTCACACGAACAGAGCCACATTCCAGCATGACTCTCTGCTACTTCCTTTGCGACCAATTAGTGCAATGACAGAGCAGCAGTCACTATCTGATATTCCTAGATAACACTCCGAGTTCTTCAACAAGATAAAAACTTAGCAAACCTGGAAATCCCCGCTTGCTATGTTTTGATTAGTAATGGAACTCTAATGAGCAACTGATAACTGTCACTTCCTAGTGACATCTTTAATTGACGTCTTATGTCCAGCAAACTTGCGTCAAACCCGGCACCTGTCAGGTATAAATATTACCAACGTTGCCTTAAGCAATGCGAAGCTGTGAGCTGTTAGCTGTGCGCGAACCTGTTGCTGATGCCAGCTGCCTGCATGACCCCGTGTTGGTAACAACTAGCACTCTGTCGCTGCAGCCTGCTATCCTGTGGTGGTGAAGCTGCTGATTACCATTATCGCCGCTACAGCGCGGCCTATGGTGCAGTACGCTTGAGGAGCCGTGCAGCGGTCCTCTGCGAAGACATCCAGCCCAGCTGCCCGCGGACGCTGTCACCCCTCCTTCCTCGACGCGCTGAGAGAAGCCGCTGCCTTTCTCGTGCAGAGAAATCCAGTCCCGGCGCTTCCGGTTTACCCTCGCGGGTGACTGGGATATCGAGAGAGACCCCTGAAGGAGATACCAATCCTCCATCATTCTATTCAGAGGTATGGTGTTGACTAAACCCTTAGACGAGAATTCTTGAAACAAACCTTGGCAAAACCAACTTAACTTAAGCTACTTACTTACTCCCCCTTCTCACGTGTTAGGCTTAGGTCAGGCACACTGGGTTAGGCTTAGTTAGAAGCACCAGTTGAGTATATTAGCCTAATGTATATATGACTGTATATATGTTTTATTACTTTTAAACCATTGTATGGCTAAGAAACCATATCAATGCTTTTACAGTTCTATTTCGCAATACTTATCTTACTGTACGTACTTTTTATAATAACAATTATTGCAATTGTGGCAATACATTTCTCTTGTATGAGAAGAAAGACTGTTCAATAAATGTTAACCCTTTATTGATAAACGCCCGTCTCTCTATTCTCTACATACTGTGAAAGTAAACTGCACTAGACTGACTGAGTGAAATCTATGTCTATTGTTTCACACGACCCTAGAGATTGACTCTTGATCTGAGGAGCAAAGTTGTCATGTTGCACGGTTGTTGGAAAACTGAATCCCTTCTTGTCTGTGCCAAGGAAGCTGATCACTTCCTATGCAGAGAAGAAAGTTTCCAGTGACCTCTGAGCTAGTTGGTAACACAACCCAATTAAGTTTAGCATAGTCAGTGGAGGCCTGGAATATAAGCAGTTCCACGTCGATACTACTGTTTATGTTATTCCAATGCGCAGGGCCTAGTGGGAAACTAGGAACTACACTACAATAACAGCCCTGAAACCTATGGTTTTTTCAGTGAATTTCTAAAGTTTTTTTAAATGCTAATTCCTAACTATAACATGTCTGAAACCTATGTTTTTTTCAGTGAATTTCGAAGTTTTTTTAAATGATCATTTTTAAATGTAATATTAGTTATATGCATTTTTTATACTGATTATCTACAGTTTTTTAGTTGTTTATTACATATTTTATTTTTTAAATTACATTATATATTTTTAATATAAATGGAAATAAAAATGTTTTTTAAAATATTGAAACTGAAATATTGTTTTTTTTGTTGAATGGATAAGTGCAGAATTGAAGTGTGTTGGTTAGTTAGGGGACTGCATGCATAGTGGATAGGGGTTTGAGGCAGTCCATGTGCTAATGCCTGGCTCGCTGCATGAGTACTTGGATACTGACTGAATGATTAGAGTACTGCAAGGAGAGTGCCTGGGTGAATTTTAAGTGTTAGAATTACTTTTCAGCATCAGTACTGGGCTCAAAGATTAGACATTGAGGTCTCTCCTGATAACAGGTGAGTAAATCAGAATTCGGAGTACGGCTGATTTTAGAGGAATATTTTAAAGTTCCAAAACTCCACACTTAGAAGAATTTCCAAGTGAAAACAGTCAATGTTAGCCTATGGAAGGAAATTTAAGTTACTGGTATGTACAGTTAGAATAACTTTTCAGGATCAGTACTGGGTTCAAAGATGCAGCACTGAGGTCTCTCCTGATAAAAGGTGAGTAAATCGGAATTTGTAGTTCAGCTGATTTTAGAGGAATATTTTAAAGTTCGAAAACTCCACACTTAGAAGAATTTCCAAGTGAAACCAGTCAACGTTAGCCTATGGAAGGAAATTCAAGTTACTGGTAAGTACGGTTAGAATTACTTTTCGGGATCAGCACTGTGCTAAAAAATATAGCACTGAGGTCTCTCCGGATAACAGGTGAGTAAATTGGAATTCATAATTCGGCTGATTTTAGATGAATATTTTAAAAGTCGCAAAACTCCACACTTAGAAGACTTTCCAAGTGAAACCAGTCAATGTTAGCCTATGGAAGGAAATTCAAGGTATTGGTAAGTATGGTTAAAATTACTTTTCAGGATCCGTACTGGGCTCAAAGATGCAGCACTGAGGTCTCTCTTGATAACAGGTGAGTAAATCCGAATTTGTAGTTCAGCTTATTTTACTTTAGTCCAGTATATATAGAGCCACTTTCCTACACCATCCCTTCCCTTCACCACTGTGCAAACATGCCCTGTGGCATGTTTTAAGTTGGGGGAATAATTTCCCTTCAATCCTGAGGGTCCGTAGAGTCCAACTAGTCCACTAGGTACATCGAGTAAGCGCCACAGAGCTGCGTAGCAGAGAGATGTAAAAAGGGTCACTGCCTGCACCACCTCTCTGCAATGCAGCGCAGTGCGCTTCCTGGAAGCACCTGGTGGGGTACTTGGCCCTCAGGGTGCCTCAGGATTGAAGAGGAATTTTTTCCCCAACTTAAAACGCGCCACAGGGCGTTTGTACAAGTCACCTCAGGCTCTGTCCCCTCCCTTTAACAGAGTGTAAACGCGCCCCATGGCACGTTTTAAGTTGGGAGATTAAGTATCCTTGAATCTTGAGGGTCCCTAGGGTCAAACTAGCCCACTAGGTACTTCCAGTAAGCGCCACAGATCTGTGTTGCAGAGAGGTGTAGAAAAAGGCGTGGCCTCTGAACACCTCTCTGCAACGCAGCTCCCTGGCGCATACTGGAGGTACCTTGTGGGCTAGTTGGCCCCCAGGGACCCTCAAGATTGAAGAGGAATCAATTCCTCAACTTAAAAAGAACCACAGGGCGCGTTTCCACAATGGTGAAGGAAGGGGGCAGGGCCTGAGGTGACATGTCTGCAAAAAGGGCCTGTGGCATGTTTTAAGTTGGGGAATTAATTCCTCTTAAATCCTGAGGTCCCCCGGGGGCCAACTAGCCCACAAGGTACCTCCAGTATGTGCCAGGAAGCTGCATTGCAGAGAATTGTTCAGAGGCTACACCATTTTTACAACACTCTGCAACGCAGCTCTGTGGCGCTTACTGGAGGTACCTGGTGGGATGGTTGGCCCCAGAGGACCCCAGGATTGAAGAGAAATTAATTCCCCAACTTAAAACATGCCACAGGGGGTGTTTACATGCATATCACCTCAGGCCCCGCCCCCTACCTTTTCCACTGTGCAAACACGCTCCGTGGTGTCTTTGAATTTGGGGGATTAAGTCCCCTTGAATCCTGAGGGTCCCTGGGGTCCAACTAGCCCACCAGGTACCTCCCGTAAGCGCCACAAGGCTGTGTTGCAAAGAGGTGTAAAAAGGGGCGTGGCCTGGACCACCTCTCTGCAACGCAGCCCTGTGGCACTTTCTGGAGGTACCTTTTGGGCTAGTTGTCCCCCAGGGACCCCCAGTATTTAAGCAGAATTATTTCCACAATTTAAAACACGCCACAGGGCGCGTTCTCAGAGTGTGTTTGTGAGGGGGTGGGGCCTAGGGACAATCACGTTTCTTTTTTTTCTTTAATTTTTTTGAAAGGGGGGCTGTGTGGCCCCCTTCCTTTTACATTTTTGTGGCCCTGGGGACCCCATCCCCTGGGGCTTGATCCCCAAATTTAAATGTAAAATTTTTTTTCACGGGAAGGGGGCCGCGTGGCCCCTCTCCCGTGGCCAATTCAAGGCCGGTGACCGCATCCCCCGGGGCATGGCCAATTTTTTAATATTTTTATGGAGGGGGGCTGCGTAGCGCCCTTCTCAGGCCACTTAAGGCTCCAGGGAGCCCATCTCCCGGGACCGGTTATTGTTTTATTTTATTTATTTATTTAGTTTTTTAATAGGGGAGGTGGGCTGTGTGACCCCCCTCCAGGGCCACTTCTGGCCCTGGGGACCCATTCTCCCGGGGTCTGGCCACCTCGTTGGGGACCGTGGGGGATCCCCAATCCCCCCACGGTCCCAGCCGGCTCCTGCCTCCTGCGGGACCCCGCATTGCTTTTCCACATGGGAAGCAGCTAACATGCTGCTCCCCATATTGAAAAGCAATCTGCTTTGCTTCATTGAAGCGAGAGCAGGTTTGCCTGCTCTCGCTTCAATGAAGTAAAGCAGTTTGCAATGGCCGCAAGGCCCCCCACATATTTCACAAAAGTCCCGGGGGTGGCGGCCCCAGGGCTGGGGGGGGCCCTTTGGGCCCCCATTACTATATTATATTGTCCCCTGGACTTGGACCCCCCGGGGTCTAATTATAAATCCTTCATTTTTTTTTCAGCAGCGGGATGTGCGGATCCTACGTCCATCCCACGATTTAAAAAAAAAAATGGGGGGACCTAGGGGGTACTTGTGCGACCCCTGAGCAGGCCTAGGGGGTCAGGGTGTGTCTACCCTGCCCCCTATGCACATTTTGCTCGTTTGTTTTCTGCTTTCTTGTGCCTCTGTTCTACCGAGGCACAAGATGGCTGCCGACACTTCCTGGTTTGAAGTGTTGACATCCAATTAGCATAAAGCTCGTGCACGGGAGGATCCGTGGCCCTAGATATATATGTACTTTTAATTGCGATTTTCTAAGCAACTACTGAACAGATTTACACCATTTAAGCAAAAGACACAAGTCTGAACTAAGGAATACTTCTTTGCCAAATTTGGTGTAATTCAGTTCAGCACTTCGGGCTGTAGCCTATGGGAAATTGCATGGGCAAAACATGTTTTTGGACCCCCCTTTTATCTCGGCCCCCATTTGACGAATCACCCCTAGACTTTCAGGATAGGAGCGGACCGGAGCTGGCCATTAGTTTTGAAAATTTCGTGAAGATTCATCAACCAACGCCAAAGTTATTACACATAGAATGTTGCAGATTTCCTATGGAAATTAGGTCCTAACTATATATATATATCTATATATATGACGCTCAAAATCCTCTCCGTCGGAAAGGAACACAGCACTCCAGGGGTAGCAGTGAAAACTTTTAATTGCAAACAAACAAACGCGTTTCGGCGTTAGCCTTCGTCAGTGTTACTGACCACATGAAGCACAAAGCTCCTAATAAAGTTGTGTTTCAATGGTAGACATGAACAAGGGACCAGCCCAACCAAAGCTAATAGTGGCGCCATTTTGAAACAGGTTTCCCAAAATGAGAACCCTAACAAAATAATGTCATAAATCGATAAAATGGCGAAAATGAAATGGGCATTCTTAAATAAAATGTACAATTTCATAACATAAAGCCGTGGATCGGCGTATATCCCTTGGGGAACATGTACCATGCAGATAATACCAATATGCATGCTTGGTGTTGTGTTCAGAAGCAGAAAAACGTTATGAAGATATAATACATAATTGCATAATTTCCGGTATCTATAGCAATAGGTGAAACTGTGTTAGCAGAACAACTTATTTCCTGTCACAGGAAGAGTAGATAGGCAGTAGTATAGATCTAATGTAGTGAATACAGTTTATTTGCCTAAATGGACTGCCATATCCCCCCGCTATTTAGACCCTTTGGATACTTGGTAGACAAGTCAATGATATACCTAGATTCTAGGCGTCTTAACAGTCTTAGTCTGTCACCACCTCGTGGATTGTGTGGAACATGATCCAACCCAAAGAATTGTAATTTGTTCCTATCTTTCTTGTGGTACTCTGCGAAGTGCCTGGCTACTGGGTAAGAAGAATCTACCCAATCTATGGCCCGGAGATGAATCTCAGCACTAGCAGAATGAAAAGTTACAACAGCATATTTCAAACCGGATTCCTTTCTAAAGACCCACTGGAGGGTAGGAAAAGATGGCATAAATGAACTTTTGATGGCAGAGTCCATTGAAGGATGAGAGCACACAAGAGCATACTCCAAGTTCCAGCATGCCTTTCTATTGTTTGCACCGAAGCCAGCCCACTAGGGGGCAGGTAATGGATATTTAAATGAGGAAATTTGGCGCTCTCGTGAATCTGCCAAAAACTGTTGTGTCAGCCCGTGAACAAGGTGCAGGAGCACTGAAACGCGTAGGGCTTTTTGAAATTTTTTGGGAAAGAAATGCCGGTTTTGCTGAATTAAAGGACTCTGTTACAAATGATGGGGTCCTGCTTGGTTATTGAGTGCGTCTCCAAGCAAGGGATTAAAACAGTTGGAGGACATATATTTATATATATATATATATATATATATATATATATAAATATATATATATATATATATATACATATGTATTATATATTATTATGCATATTTATATTTCATGTGAACAAGCCTTTGAGGAGGTGAATCGTTATGGCGGCTGATTGCAACAAACAATAAAAAATTCTGCACAAAACTTTGGTCCGTGCCAACTTTGCTGCGATGGGGACAGGACTGCCTTCGCCGATGCTGTGGAATCAGTGTTATACATATATTACCTACTGGCGGTCGCCAGTAGGTAGTTATAGTTAGGATTTTTTTTCAATGTTAAATCTCAAAATTCTATTTGGAATAACTTTGGCGCCGGTTGACGAATCTGCCTGAAAATTTCTTAAAAATGGCCTCGCGGCGCCCCGGTCCTTCCCAAAAAGTTTGGGGGGGATTTGTCAAGCGGGGGCCGAGAGAAAAGGGGGGTCCCAAAACGCATTTTCCCCATGTTAATTTCCATAGGGCGGTCGACCTCACTTTTAGCCCGAACGGCTGAATGGATTTCCACCAAACTTGGCAAAATTGTAGGGACTGGTAGCCCGATGTGCCTTTGCTATGTCTCAAGATATGTGCTCCAGTGGATTTTGAGTAATTTAGGTTAAAAAAAATATATATATCTATAGCAGCGCCCCGGTATGCGCATCGGGGCATGTACCGGGCGCGCCACGCGGCTTGCGCACGGAAAGCTGATTGGCTGTCGGGTGTCTGTAAACATTCTAAACAGTCCGGAGCGGCCGTCATCTTCTGTCTCGGTAGGATCGAGACACAAGAGGTGGCCAAAACAAAGGGGGAATTGACCATAAGGGGGCAGAGTAGACCCTCCCTGACCCCCTAGGTTTGATGTGGGGGCTTTAAAAAGACCCCGCGGGGCAAAAAAAAAAGTTATTTTTTTTTCGATTTTTGCGGGGGAAGCGCTCGGTATGCGCACCGGGGAGCGTACTATGGGGAAAAAAGAATGACAGACTTTTAAAAATTGCATGTTTATTAATTGTTCTTTTTGTTGTTTTTTTTTGTTTGTTTTTTTATTTAAGTACCAACATGTAGGTACCAATGCAGAGTCTAAAATTTAATATACACCGTCTCCTTTGTAGATATCTTGCATGTTGTTACAGAAGTTATTGTGGTATATGGAATTCATACCATAGTCTGTCAGGAAAGCAGAAACAACATGGAGGCAGGAGATGATAAAGAGATGTTAAATACACATTGGAGATAATATAGTGCGAGAAAGGAAGTAACTATGAGCAAACTTACTATGTAACACAAAAAAAGTTGCATAGTATATTTTAAGTCTCACTTTATATTATATCTATTTTGGTACTATTTCATAATTTACATATGAAAAAGAATAATGTCTCAAACAATTTTTAATTTTTAAATCAAAATTTATTGTTGTGATTTTTCAAAATCTAAAAGAATTTGCAACACTAATTCATCAGGTATGTCCTCCTTTTCATTCCATGATTCAATTTCTTCTACACAATTAATTAAGTCTTGTTCCAGAGAGTGATCCAAAAAGTCTATTTCATCTTTGTCTTCCTTAGGATTGTTTTCCATATTAATTTCAAATGAAATATTAATTTCATTTTGTTGTCCTTCCATTTTCTTGCTGTAAATTGCATAAAAAATAAATATATCAGTAGAGATAGGGCACTGTTGGGTTTAAGTTCAGACAGGTACTTGTGAGTTTTTAACAGTGAAGTTATCTTTGGGCTGAGGAAAATTAAATTTTGGCCATGATGTGTTCCCTAGCGCGTACCCCACCGACTCCATGTACCAGCTTAAAGTGCATGTAACTTCCCTCCTGTGCCAGCTATGAAGACGCAAATACATTTGCGTCCACCGTCAACTTGTCCTCTTTCAGATGCACCATGAATGGATTATATAGTCCGTTCCTAAGTATGCTATGCCAACGTCTTTTTATAGTACACTTTTCACTTTTTCCTGCTCTAGCCAGAGTAGGCCCTGAATTCCTGCCATCTGAACCTCTTTTGTGGCTCCTGGCTCTGCCCAGGCTACCTCTGTACTCGTGAACTCTGTCCTACATTCAGCGCGGCCCCTCGCGCTCAGCTCAAGCCTGCTTTCTGCCAAGACTGACTATAACCTTCGAGTTATCTGTTCCGCTCCCCGAGAATACATTCCTGCCTACTAGATCCTGTAAACATCCTCTCCAGCTGCAGAGCCAAAAGGGCCGACCTGTCTTAATGCAAGTAATTCATAGCCTCCGTTGCCATGCTTCCATGGAAGGCCCCGTGCCCCCACGCTTCACATGTAGACACTCAGGCGCTCATATACGCATCCACAGTTAGCATAGAATAGCCTCTACCCTAGAGACCTTTCCGCCCAGATAGTATAGTTCCTAAACATCAGATATCAGATATGATAGAAGTACAAGTTGATCTGACATGCCAGACTTCTGTCTCTTTCCGTCAGTGTAAATGTCAAGACCCCTGCACCCCGTCAATCACACGTCATGCAGCTGCGCGCGCATCCAAGCTTCCGATTTCTGCTGACATTGCAACCTTCTGTTAGCACCACCCCTTGGTGCCACCCACTTGCGTCACCTATCAGTGACGTTTCTAGCACACACCTCTAGTTCACGCCTAGTTCACGCCTCTTGATGATGTATTGGTACCACGTGTATACTGTTATCTTGTCTTCTCTCAGCTGTTACGCCTCTTACATTGAACATTATGATGTAAATCAAGTATATAAGCTATGTATTGTCAATAAACGAGAGCGCGCGCTCATCTATCCCTTCTGACACCCCTGTGGTGGTCAGAACATGATATCCTGATTCCTTTATGAGGAATAAAACCCTTAGAAACTCTAACACCACGGACTCTGTTTTCTTTCCTTCTGATTGAGTTATCATTGATTAAGTACTTACCTGCATAGAAATTAAGAGAGTAAATTAATTATTTACGTCATTTTGGCGCCCGAATAGGGACCCCTCCCCCACCTCACGCGCCGGTAGGTGCGTTGCAATCCGTGTCCCCTGCCATCAGTTAGACGGACTACACGTGTACTGGCAGGATTTCCTGCATCCCCCTCTGACCCACGGAGGTGACGAAGACTGCGATCAGTGCCCAGACGAGGCGGTGAGGAGTGCGGAGGATCCCGACCAGAGCCCAGCCGAAAGAAGCAAGGTCCGAGGTGTGAAGAGGCCCACCAGTTTTCCGAAGTTTTCCGAAGTTTTCCGAAAGTTCTCCGAAGTTTTCCGAAGTTCCGAGTCGAGTCCAGTCGAGTTTTCCGAGGCCTTCTGTTTCCGTGCCTCCCGGTGAGTACCATTGCTGGGTCGTATCTAGACGGGTTTGGGTACGCAAGTCCGGTCTGCACTGTTTTTAGGCAGTGTATCTGTACTGTTTAGCAGTATATAAAGTATTCCGAATTTCTGCACTGTTACACCAGTGTATCAGTACCGTTGAGCGGTACATTCAGTATAGGGGTAGTTAGCTATGTCTTTAATGTTTTTATGTGATTAATGTTGTGGTATGAATGTGACTGTTTTATTGTGTATTATTGTATTTCTTGTATCAACTAGCAACTCGTATCAAGGAATAAAGATCTAGCGTTCAAGTAATAAGTAAGCAGGATGCCGTTCCTCAGCAAGTTAAAACAGATCGGAACTAGGAAAGGGTTACTAGAGGAAGAAATTCCTATCCCCCCTAGGGACACTCCAGGCAATTTTATGTATCAAAAGCACGGCATAGATGCCATATTATATCTAGATTTATGGGCCGATTACACCAAGCACCTAGACGAAAGACACAGATGGCCTGTTACCGGAACGTGGGATGCCGAGTGCATCATGAGGGTAGAAGAAGCATTATGGAAAAAGAAAGCTAGGCAATCCCAGAAGGACGCCATAGAATTTTGGCGTAAGGAATCACGTAAGCGTGCTGACAAAGCACTCCGTAGAGAAGACAGACTTAAAGAATCAGATAAAGAACGAGAAAACGAATTAGTTACTGAAGGGATCCGAGTAAAAACAGAACAAATAGACCGTGCCCGAAATAATCTCGTAAACGGTATGTATCTCGTAGCAGATGGCACATCCGAAACTGAATCAGAAATACCGAAAAACTTACCGACACCATTAGTTCCAACTAAGGTAATGCACAAGACTACTAAAGACATATTCCTGAATTCATATCTAGAGGATGTAGCACCAGCTTACACCAATCTGCCTGTTCGTGCCCTGCCTACTGACAGGGATGGGGGTGGCACTGCGCCCCCAGATACAGCTCCGCCGGTACCGCGACAGACCTCCCCTGTTCCGCCACCTCCGCCACTTCCCCCCCTCAAAACGGATCTACCAAAACCAGTACTACCTGATCTTACTAAACGACAAATTCAAGTCCAAATCCAGACTCCGCGAAGAGACAATGCCCAAGCCCAAGCATCCGCCTCAGGAGGTGCGACAGCGGGTCTACAGACCCCGCCACCGACACACAGATTGCATTTAAGGGACACGCAGAATCCTTTCCAGTCTCCCTATTCAGCCCGGCTTGACGCATTTAAAGATAGGATGTCAGTTTGTAGATATGATCCAGTACCCGGAAAAGACGATTTAATGGTATTAGCATCACTCCGATTGAGATCTGCTACCGATAACTTGCTATGCTATGGAGGAATGCAGGAAATTCTCGACAGACTATATAAGTTCGTACGGACAGGGAAGGACCCCGAAAGTGTTAAAGCTGCCCTGCATAAACAGAAAGTTGACGTTCAAGCACAGATATTACGATTTTTCATAAATTGTGTAATAAGAGAACGAGACAGGCCTGGGACAGATCAAAGTGAATTAGACGCATTGAACAAGTGGGGCCAAAATATAGCAGACGCAAGGCATGATAAAGGGACTTGCATAGCCAGTATGTCCCAGAAAATTAGAAAGGCAGTATTGACAGCACACCAAGAAGAGAATGATAAAACTTCCTCCGAGGAGGAAGATGAAGATGAAACATCAGAAAAGTCTACAGATATAATAGCATATGTAGGTAAGGGAAATTACCTTAGGAAAGGCATCCGTCCGGAGAGCAAGAGAGTCCTTTTCTCCGCTTTAACAAATCCGAATTCTTCAGAACATCAGTTCCAGGAAACTGATAAAAGGCTTCGAGATCGAGTAGGGTACCATATACTCAATTCTATGGATGAACAGGAACTAGCCCGGTCAGCCGTGTTGTGGGCCGAAAACCCAGACATATATAATGATGACACGTTAGTGCAGACATTCTTGAACCTTTCCCCGTAGAGCAAGGTGGATTTCATCCTCCCGATCATCCTTTTGAAGTCCTCCAGATGGATTATATCCAGATGGACCGTTGTCGAGGATTTAAATATGTTCTCGTAGTTGTCTGTGCTCTGTCCCGCTGGACCGAAGCATACCCAGTCCCAGATTACACTGCTCCGACCACTGCCAAACAGTTGGTTCGTGAATTTTTCCCACGGTACGGCTTGCCCCGTGTCGTGTACTCAGATAACGGTCAGCCATTCTCGTCTGCCCTAATGAAAGAAGTCTCCTTGTTATTAGGATACCAGTGGAAGTTCCATTGTGTCCGACATCCAGAAGCCACAGGCCTTGTTGAAAGGCATAATCAGACATTAAAGATTCGCCTTGCCAAAATATGTCAGGAAAAAGGGGTCGACTGGATAGTCGCCCTGCCGGTGGCACTATTCTATATGAGAATGGTCGCCCATTCGAGATCAGGGCTATCTCCGTACGAAGTGGTCTTTGGCAGACCACCGAATATGTGGGGGACGCCCATTCCTAAAAAGATAACCGATGTTGATTCTAATATGTTGACAGATTACCTTGCCTCCTTGATGTCTGCACTCCAATCATGTCGTTCACAGGTTGCCGCAGCCTTCCCTGACAACACCGATGTAAAGGAGCATGACGTCCGCCCCGGAGATGTTGTTTTAGTCCGAAACTTCGACAGGAAAAGTCCGTTGGAGCCCCGCTGGAAGTCTCCGAAGACCGTTCTACTTACGACAAGGACCGCAGTCAAGTTGGAAGGAAGAAAGGGGTGGGTCCACCTAAGCCATATCAAAACATTCCCAGGACTGAAACCGGAACAAGACACACCCACCCCCACCAAAGACTGTGATCCCAAAGACTTTTCCGAATCCAAACGAGAAAAAACTCCTCAAGAACAATATCGTATGAAGTTACGATCTAGCAAGTCAGACAGTTTAATTGTTTAAGTCCTCCCCTAGGTGAATCGGTTAAATAGTTTCTGACATGTATCCCCTAGATCGAGTTAGAGAGAGAGAAGAAAAGAAAAGAACATATTGCAAATCACTTCGTAGTCACTGCATAGTGACACTAATAATTATGTTTATTCTAAGTATATTAATAATTGTTGCTAGCATCTTGTTACCTATATACTATCCTATTTTCAAGCGTGAACAATCTGCTTACAATGTCTCTGCTGAACACACTTTTAGTGAGTTACCTCCTCATGAGCTTTCCTACAGACTTGCGCTGCGCAACAATACATTCATTAGTATGTTACATCATTCTCATCAAACTAACAATGCTACAAATTGCTGGATATGTGGCCGACTCCCTCCCTACCAGAATTACAAGGGAGCGCTGCCTCTCTTTCCGTATCCGTTCACTCACAATGGCTCCTGCGGAGCATGGTTTAAGATAATTAATTCTTTAGATCCCGACATTGCTGTTTTCGATGGGGGTTGGGTTTGGGGAAACCTGAACTTGGTCCTACTAGACGTCTGTTACCCGGATAAGGAGGGACTGCCCATTAGAATAGGAACTGATCTAGAAAATGAAGTATATGGATTAGGTAATTATACAATTAGCCTTATGATTCTTACTGTCGAATCCGAAGCCGCACCAGTTCTACCTATTATGTCAGTACTGCCAGTCACTGGTGAATTATGTATCAAGAAGAAAGGTTCAGTACACTTAGGTCATAGTAAATGCACTACTGTGGTCGAATTCAGTGATGATGGAAAGTCATCTTTCAAAGCTATCAGTCATTCTTACTTTGTGTGTGGTCATACCGCATACATTCGTCTACCTCCAGATTGGGATGGTACCTGTTACATTGCATTCCTTCTGCCACCCGTTTTTCTAGCTCCTTCTGATTACCATAGAAATAGCAATCTAGTAAAGAATAGACCCAGAAGAGATACCCCCCTTGTCGACTACACAGAAACGGCATGGGAACAGTACACTGATTTTAATAAAGGATTCTTTTTCTTTTTAGGTCCTGTCCAGAATAGTAAATTAATACGCAGATTAACTAGAACACTTGAAGCCGTAGTAAATGAAACTACCTCCGCCTTAGGTAACTTAACAGAAGAGCAGTCCGCTATGCGGGTTGTTGTCCTTCAGAATCGTCTTGTAATTGACGTCATCTTGGCAGATAGAGGTGGAGCATGTAAGGTCATCGGGTCAAGCTGCTGTGTTTTCATTCCACAGAATGCACCATCTGTATATCAAGCTATCACCCGTCTTCATAAAATTGCAAATCAGATACATCAGAATCCAGGCACCTGGACTTGGTCCGGTTGGTTCTGGACAACGTTAACAGCTTGGGGATGGAAGATCCTATCCTTCCTAGGCATTGGCCTAGTCCTAGTATTCAGTTGCTGCCTGTGCCTACAGTGTGGGCCAGCGATTTGTGGACTATGTGCCACTTCTTGTATTGAACATTCCAGTTTCCACTCAAAACGTAACCGAAAGAAAGAAGAACAAATGATGTTACAAGAACAGACTGATCGATTCATGAGGATCGATATTTCATGAAGGGTCCGTAGGGAACAAGGAGGGAATGAGGAAAATTAAATTTTGGCCATGATGTGTTCCCTAGCGCGTACCCCACCGACTCCATGTACCAGCTTAAAGTGCATGTAACTTCCCTCCTGTGCCAGCTATGAAGACGCAAATACATTTGCGTCCACCGTCAACTTGTCCTCTTTCAGATGCACCATGAATGGATTATATAGTCCGTTCTTAAGTATGCTATGCCAACGTCTTTTTATAGTACACTTTTCACTTTTTCCTGCTCTAGCCAGAGTAGGCCCTGAATTCCTGCCATCTGAACCTCTTTTGTGGCTCCTGGCTCTGCCCAGGCTACCTCTGTACTCGTGAACTCTGTCCTACATTCAGCGCGGCCCCTCGCGCTCAGCTCAAGCCTGCTTTCTGCCAAGACTGACTATAACCTTCGAGTTATCTGTTCCGCTCCCCGAGAATACATTCCTGCCTACTAGATCCTGTAAACATCCTCTCCAGCTGCAGAGCCAAAAGGGCCGACCTGTCTTAATGCAAGTAATTCATAGCCTCCGTTGCCATGCTTCCATGGAAGGCCCCGTGCCCCCACGCTTCACATGTAGACACTCAGGCGCTCATATACGCATCCACAGTTAGCATAGAATAGCCTCTACCCTAGAGACCTTTCCGCCCAGATAGTATAGTTCCTAAACATCAGATATCAGATATGATAGAAGTACAAGTTGATCTGACATGCCAGACTTCTGTCTCTTTCCGTCAGTGTAAATGTCAAGACCCCTGCACCCCGTCAATCACACGTCATGCAGCTGCGCGCGCATCCAAGCTTCCGATTTCTGCTGACATTGCAACCTTCTGTTAGCACCACCCCTTGGTGCCACCCACTTGCGTCACCTATCAGTGACGTTTCTAGCACACACCTCTAGTTCACGCCTAGTTCACGCCTCTTGATGATGTATTGGTACCACGTGTATACTGTTATCTTGTCTTCTCTCAGCTGTTACGCCTCTTACATTGAACATTATGATGTAAATCAAGTATATAAGCTATGTATTGTCAATAAACGAGAGCGCGCGCTCATCTATCCCTTCTGACACCCCTGTGGTGGTCAGAACATGATATCCTGATTCCTTTATGAGGAATAAAACCCTTAGAAACTCTAACACCACGGACTCTGTTTTCTTTCCTTCTGATTGAGTTATCATTGATTAAGTACTTACCTGCATAGAAATTAAGAGAGTAAATTAATTATTTACGTCAGGGCAGTGTATGGTTTCAGGCAGGAAGTAGAACTATTAAAAAGTGCCTGTGATGAAGCCTAAGTAAATTCATAATTATACCAGAGAAGCCTAACTCAATCCATAATTATAATAGACAAGCCTATCTCAATGTCTAACTCTTACAGAGGGACAGTATATAGCTATCTGAAAACGTTTTCCCAAATTAACTTAAAGTGCATAACATAGTTCTCCTTTCAAATTAACAACTTACCTTCTTCAAAGTAGTTGAAGTTTTCTGTCAAAATTTTTCCAAATGTACCTTAGGTAGTGTTAGTCAAAATGGCTGTGTTTCCCTCTCATTTTTCACATATATTCCTGTACTTAACCAATCAAATGTCAGCACATAAAAGTACAAAATGTAAGTAACATTTTAATTGGTTGAAAATTCAAACAGTTTCATATGTGTTTTTTTCATGTAATTTACCTCAGGATATTTAGACAGGGCTACATCCCAAATGGCTCAATGGAAGACCACCAAATTTGGGTAAATGGTAGGGACTGCTATGTAGTAGGGCATATTCTATATTTGGTGTAAGTGTCTCCAGTGGTTTTTCTGTAAATTACTTTCCCACCTTTTTTTTGGGAGCGCTTACCGGTGCGAGCCCCGGTACGCGCACCGGCAGCGTTACGGGAGTCCTCCTTTTTGTGTTTCGGTACAATCGAGACACAAGATGGAGGACAAACAACGTTGGGACTGGGTAGAAGGAGGCACGGTAGACACTTCCTGACCCTCTAGGTTTTCTGAGGGGGGTTTAGAAGGCTCATTTATGTCCCCCCCCCCCCCCCCCAAAAAAACATTTTTACATTTTTCGCGGGGGAAGCGCCCGGTACGCGCACCGGGGAGCGTACTTTGGTGAAAAATTGTGAAAAAGTTAGAAAAAGAAAATCATTATGAGTGATCAGAGGTAGGGTAGCCCTGAAAAGAGCTTTTGGGTTCTGTGGCTGATTTAAGTACCTACAAATAGGTTCCAATGCACAGTCTTAAATTCAGGAGGAATATTCTATTCCCCTCATCTGAGAAGTGCACACCATCTCCTCTGTAGATGTCTTGCATGTTGTAACGCAAGTTGTTGTTTTATATTGAACCCATTCCATAGTCTCTCATGTAAGCAGAAACAGATTTATTCACATGTTTCCGTGCTTTCTCAAATTGTGGACAAAATTGGTTGGACCAGTTCCATTTCTGTCTTTGGCATATATTGGAATATACCAAGGCAGTTTGTGGAAAAAGTGTCATCAATTGATCAAAGGTGTCCTATAAAAGCATTTCCAGACCAACCCCAGTCATAGTTCCCAAATCATTTCCACCACAGTGCACTAATAAGAGGTCAGGGTTTGGCAGATGCAAAAAGGTTTTCACCAATGGTATCAATTGGTGACATTTCAATCCTCTCTGGCCAATCCACTTGATTTCCACATTTGATAAATCAAGGTTGTGATAATTTCTGCTTGCTGCATACCTTTGAGCCCAGTGGATGTAGCTATGCCCAATAATCCATACAGAATACATGATGTGAGAAGGTTCTGGTGCAGTCAGATGAAGTGTGGGAATGAAATGGCAGTTGGAACAGTAGGAGTTTACCAAAATAAAATTGTGGAGTTTCCCTGCTGTTGAATCACAAGCAATGATTGGTGGATTCAGATAGTAGAAAACTGAAAGTTAGGGTGCATGGTTGTGTTGTGTGAAAGAAGCAATTTGAATGGTTAAGAAAAAGTCACTAAAAGCAATAATGCCCTGGATAAGCTGGTGTATTGAGAGGTCAAACATCCTTGCTGACTTAATTTGCAACATTGTAGAATAAACTTTTGAACCTGAGAGTTCAGGTAGGAGGGAGTTGCTATGGTAACAGATAGAAAGGTCTGAGAGGGGGAAGGGTGTTGGTTTGAAAATAGTGAGGGAAGACTTTTGATTGGTTGAAATAAGGCATATGTGTGTAGAATTAGAGATTTTCTATGCCAGTCTTGGTTTCAGTGTATTGAGTGCACACCTTTTGCTCTGCTAAAGAAAAATTGGTGTGTGTGTCTGACACTGTTCTCAATCTCCCAAAGCATTTGTAAAGGTAAGTAATGATTCATTTAATTTAAATAGAGACTTGTTTGCTCTATGGAGAATATTTGGAAGCAGATAGTGAAGTTTCAGTAGTGAAATTGATTGCTTGTACATAGGACTTGTGCTGTGTTTGTAAAAAGTTATTTAAAAAACGATTTTGGGGTAAAAGAATGGCCTTTATATTTTTGAGAAGTAATTAATAGTGTTTGCCTCATTAAAGAAATATATTTGAACCTTTTAGAATGATGTCACTTGCGTTACCTCAGATTTGGAAGCAGATTGAGATTCTTTTTTATTGGTTTGTGGCATGTTTTTGGGAAATGCTTGCTATGAACATTTGCAAGATATGGGATTTGTATTTTGTGAAACAGTGAGGTTTCAGTGGTGAAATTGAATGCTTGTACATAGGTCCTGTGTTGTGTTTCTAAAATGTTATTCAAAAAACGATTTGGGGGGCAAATCAATGGTATTTACATTTCGGCTTCATTTATGATTGCTTTGTGCTGCCAGTGCATCACTTTAAACACAGGAAAAAAGTGACGCTCTGGTGGCGCAAGGCCTTCATAAATAAGGCCCTGAGTTTCTTTGCTGTTGGTTTGTGTCTTGCTTTTTGATAATGCTTTCTATGAACATTTGCAAGATAGAGGATTTGTACTTTGGGAAACAGTGAGGTTTCAAAAGTGAAATTGAGTGCTTGTACATAGATTCTGCGCTGTGTTTCCTAAATGTTATTCAAAAAACGATTTTGGGGGAAATAAATGGTATTTACATTTGGCTCTTATTTATGATTGTCTTGTGGCACCAGTATGTCACTTTTAACATGGGAAGAAATTGATGCACTGGTGGCGCAAGGCCCTCATAAATAAGGCCCTGAGTTTTTTTGTTGTTGGTTTGTGTCTTGCTTTTTGATAATGCTTGATATCAACATTTGCAAGATAGAGGATTTGTATTTTGTGAAATAGTGAGGGTTCAGTAGTGAAATTGAGTGCTTGTACATAGGATCTTCGCTGTGTTTCTAAAATGTTATTCAAAAAACGATTTTGGGGGAAATCAATGGTATTTTCATTTGGCCCTTATTTATGATTGCCTTGTGCTGCTGGTGCATCACTTTAAACATCAGAAAAAAGTAACGCTCTGGTGGCGCAAGGCCTTCATAAATGAGGCACTGAGTTTGTTTGCTGTTGGTTTGTTTTTTGCTTTTTGATAATGCTTGATATGAACATTTGCAAAATAGAGGATTTGTATTTTGGGAAACAGTGAGGTTTCAAAAGTGATATTGAGTGGTTGTACATAGGATCTGCGCTGTGTTTTTTAAATGTTATTCAAAAAACGATTTTGGGGGCAAATCAATGGTATTTACATTTGGCCCTTATTTATGATTGCCTTTTGGTGCCGGTACGTCACTTTTAACATGGGAAGAAAGTGACGCACTGGTGGCGCAAGGCCTTCATAAATAAGGCCCTGAGTTTTTTGTTGTTGGTTTGTGTCTTGCTTTTCGATAATGCTTGATTTTTTTTTTTTTAAATCTGTTTTATTGAAACTCTTGGTATACAGGTACAGTTCGTTATGTGCATAATTCAAAGGGGAAACAACAATCGGAGTGGTTCGTACAGTATCAAAGCGAATGCAGTCGATGGTTGAAAGTCCAATAATTGCACATATATATAAAGATCGCCACCTGTTGTCTTATGGGTGGACACTGCATGCATCAGACCATTCATTCCATTGCCTTGTCACAGTGTGACTCACAGTGCCGTTCCCACCAGGACATCCAACCCTGCCCGCCCAGATGGGTAGCCTGGTGACCAGCCGTCCCCCCGGCGTCCGCAGCCTTCTGGTCGGTAATGAAGTGTGACGTCCCCCTACAGTATGAATAACCATCCAGGCCTGACTCCGGGCGGCATGTACGTGTGCTGTGGACGACTAGATTGGTCAGGAGGTCGGCACCGTGGGGTGGAAGATCGCGGCAGTGGCTTGCCTATGTGCTGCACTCCTGTGTGTAGTCTCTGTATGCTAGTAGTGAAGGTGCGAGTAGGAAAGGCAGGTCTGGTGCGGTCAACTGGGGGGCGACCTCTGCCGTGGGTGTTGCTATTCCGATCTAGAGAAGAATAGGAAAGAAAGCGTGGGTGTAATGAACCCAAACTTGGGGAGGGGGTGCTGCAGTGTGGGCCCTGTCTCGTTGGTTTCGGGTGGAGTAGTCTCGTAGGGTGCCGCCCAGTGGTGCTCTCGGGAAGGTGTTACAAGTGGTGCGTGATAACTCTGAATCCCGGGGTGGGAGTGCATTAGCGGAGTCGCTTGCGTGTGTAGCCCCTGCTGTCAGGCGGGGGGGGGGAGGGGGTAAGAGTGGAGCGGGCGGGGAAGCAGGGGGGGGGGGGAACAAGGGGGGTGGGAGGGGGCGAGCGTGGGGGGGGGTGGAGGGGGAGGGCGGCGGGTCACGGGGGTGGCGTTTCTTGTTCGTCTGCGCGTGGCCCTCGTTACTCCCCTTTCTCACTACTCTCCCTCTACATCACCCCTTTATCATGGCAGTCCCTGGCGAAAGCTCGAAGGAAACCCTCCCATATCTGGGCTATCGGTATGGCCCTCCGCCCCGCCGTCTCCTCCCTGCTTAGTACCGTGCCCTCTGCGGTCGCCCAGTAGGTGAGGGAGGCACTCCAATGTTTTGTCAGCGGTGGTGCTGCGGCTTTCCAGTGGCGGGTTATGAGTCTTTTGGTGGTTATCAGCCCTAAATCCCAGAACCTCATGTGCGGCTTGTTATGTTTCGTCCTGGTGAGGAGACCCAGTACACAAGTGTCCCAGTCGTGTCGAGCGCTTAGCCCCATCCCTTTCGCCAACAGCGTGGTGACATCGTGCCAATACGTCCGTAGCTTGGGACATGCCCACAGCATGTGTAGGAGATCCGCGTTCAGTAGCGCGCATCGTGGGCATTTGGACGTGTCCAGGCCAAAGTAACGGTTAATCTTGTCCGGGGACAGGTATGCCCTGTGTGTGATGTAGAACTGTATGATTCTGAATCTCGAATTGCGGGGAATGTGTTGTGGTCCCTCTAAAATCCTTTCCCACTCCTTATCCGACCAGTCCTCCCCCCTGTCAGTGGTCCACCTGTCCCTGAGCGACCGCAGGGAGCATGTTGTGTGGGATCTCAGCACCTGCGTTAGCCAGTGTACGACGTGTGTGCCCGCCCCCATTACGTGTAGGTACTGAATTAAGAGGTGTGTCTCGGGTTCCGTTAACATGTCTCCCCAGTGTTCCGTTAGGACCCGTATCATTGATGCATGCGTCAGGAATTGACCCGCTGGCAGTCCAGGATTCTCCACTAGCCCCTCGAACTGCACCAGGGTCCCGTCGTCATATAGGTCCGCCATCGTTTCAAGCCCCACCTGCGCCCAGTCTTGCAGGCGCGCTGCCGTCACCACTCCCCCCGGCCTGGGTAGTCCCTCCAGTGGTAATGCTGGGGCGTAGGGTGTAGTCTCCCTGGTTAATTTCAGTGCACATTTGTAGCATCTCAGTGCCACTGCTACATGCAGTTGTGTCTCACGTGTCACGCCTCTGAGGGGGTGGAACAGTGCGAGAGCCTCCGCATGGGTCATTGCTGGGGCTGTTGAGGCCGTGTCGTTCAAGTTTCTTCCCGCGAGCCATGCTACCACCCATTGAAGCTGTGCGGCGAGATAGTAATGCTCGTGGTTCGGGACCGCTAGTCCCCCCGAGGCCGTCGGGGCATATAATTTCTTCAGTGCCACCCTCGGTCTCCCCGCATTCCATATAAGGGTTCGTGCTAAGGCCTCCAGGTCTTTGAAGATCCGGGCTGGGACATATACCGGCAGGTTCGAGTAGTAGTACAGAAGTCTGGGCAAGACTATCATTTTGGACAGGGTGATCCTGGCCGGGACGTTAAGCGGGAGCGTGCCCCAGAATCGGATCTGTGCCCGCAAGGAGTTTATGGCTCGAACCAGGTTGCCATCCAGTATATCCGCTGCGTTCCTGTAAATGTGTATGCCCAGGTACTTAAAGGTGCCGGCATACCACGTCAGCGTCATGTTTCCTAGCTGTACTACGCACTCTTGCATATCTGGGTGAAAGGGGAAAACACCAGACTTACCCCAGTTGACCCTTAGACCCGAGTAGGTCGTGAATTCGCTGAGGGCGCTGGTGAGTTCAGGGGGTATCCGCGTCAGGTCCCTGACGTAGAGGAGTAAATCGTCGGCGTACAGGGAAACCGCGTGTACCCCGTCAATCAATGGGATGCCCCACTGGGCGCCCTGCATCCTCAGTATCTCCGCCAGTGGTTCCATGGCCAATGAGAAGAGTAGGGGCGATAACGGGCAGCCTTGTCGCGTGCCCCGCCTCACCTGTATAGCATCCGAAATCAGGCTCCCTATCCGGACCCGGACGGTGGGCGTCTGGTATAGGAGTCCCACCATTTCCAGATAGTTGTCTCCCAGACCAAACTTTTGCATAACCGTTCTAAGATACGGCCACTCCACCGAATCAAATGCCTTTTCCAGGTCTAATACTATGCAACCCGATCGTGGCCAAGGGTCTCTCGCGTACTCCTGCACCCTGAATAACCGGCGGATATTGAGCGATGTGCTGCGTGTGGGTACGAACCCGTTCTGGTCAGGGTGGACCAGGATGGGTGTATGTTGGGCCAGTCTCCTCGCTAGAGTGGAGGCTAGTATTTTATAGTCTGTGTTTAGGAGGGCGAGTGGCCTGTATGAGCCCATAAGCGTCCCCTCCTTACCCGGTTTCAAGAGGGAGATCAGTGTGGCTTCACTCAGAGAAGGGGGCAGGGAGGAATCTTCTAGAGCCGTCTCATATAGTTTAACCCCTTCGAAGCTAATGACGAGCTGGGCTCGTCATGGCGCTTACCTGCCGTGCGCGGATGACAAGGCCAGCTCGTCATGATTAATGGTTATTTTGGTACTTCAGCGCAGGACGGGAAAACGCCTAGCAGCCATGTGGTTAACGAGTTCAGGAATCAGGAGGTCCTGGTAGGCTTTATAAAACTCCGCTGGGAGTCCGTCGGGGCCAGGGGATTTTCCGTTCGAGAGCGCCGCTATGGTCTCCCGGAGCTCCTCAGGGGCAACGGGTGCCGCGAGGATAGTTCGTTGGGCGTCGGTGAGTGTCGGCAACGTTAACCGACGGAGATACTCCTCCGTGTCCGGGGCGGGTGTGGGCAGGCAAGAGCGATACAGCGCTCTGTAATGCGTAGTGAATGCTCTATGAATCTCTGACTGTGTGTGTAGGGGCATCCCAGTCGCATCTAGCACTTTTGTGACTGGTTTCGTTCGGTCTTCCCTGGCGATGAGCCACGATAGCAACTTTCCGGGCTTATCCCCCCTATCATGTGTGCGTGCCGCAAAATTCAGACATCGGAGCCTCTCCAATAGCCGTTCGTGGGTCGCTTGCGCAAGTCGAAGTCCAGCGATATTCCCTCCCGTCGAGTCCCGCTCATGTCGACTCAGTTCCTCCTCCACCCTCTGTAGGTCCCTCTCCACCTGACGTTTGAGATTCCCCTGTGTACCTAAACACTGCCCCCGAATGACCACCTTAAACGCCTCCCATTCCATTTGCAGAGAGGTGGCTGAGCCTGCGTTGTCCTCAAAGTAATGCACTATATGTGCAAACAGTGAATCCCGGAAGGGCGCGTCTAGCAGGAGGTCTGGTTGCAGTTTCCAAGTGGGGACAGGAGGGCGAGCACTCTCCCATGTGACAGTTAACATATGTGGGTTGTGGTCCGAGTGTGTCCTACCCATGTAATGCGCGTCCGTCACTAGCGGGAGTAGATCATCTGTGAGCATGAATCTGTCCAATCGGGTGTGTAGGGTGTGGGCTCCCGAATAGTACGAGTATATCCTGGCCGTGGGGTTCCGGTGGCGCCACACATCATGCAAGTTCCAGTGTGAGGCCCAGGCTATAAGAGCTTTCATGGCGCCCACTACTGGCGCATTGGGTAGTGGTGGGAATGAGCGGTCCAGTGTGGTATCCAGTACACTATTGTAATCCCCTCCCAGCATCCAGGGGACCCCGTGCCAATGTGCTAGTGTCGCGGATACCGTCTCGAGGAAGCCCTGTTGGTCTGTGTTAGGGGCATAGAGCGACGCCACCACTAGCGGTCGCCCGTCTAGGCGTCCCTTCACTGCCACAAACCTCCCCTCTTTCTCTATGTGTGAGTCCTCTACCTCAAACGGGAGCCCCGGTCTGATCCATATCAGTGCCCCCCTGGCGTAAGAGGAGAACCCAGTTGCATAAATCTGTCCGCGCCATCGCCTGCGCAGGGTGTGTACCTCAGGGGCTGTTAGGTGTGTCTCCTGGAGGAGCGCTATCTGCACCTTGTGTCTCTTTAAGTAGGAATAAATCATGTATCTGCGTGCGGGTGTGTGTATTCCGCGTACATTCCAGGTACACATTACTACTTCAGCCATCAGCATATAACAAGTCAGTCACACCCACTCTCCCCCCCACACCAAGCGCCTCTCCAAGGGGCCCTCCATCACCCAGTGTCAGAGCATCCCCAATTTTTTCCGAGCTGCACCCAGGAAAGCCCTGTGAGCACCCCTGTAGGTCATGCATGCAGCGTTTCACAGTAGGGAAAGGGGGGGTAAACATTAACTGGGGGGAATACCATCGGGTCGGTTGCCAAACGTGCAGCCGTCCAAACTTTTTGCAAAAAGTACGAACAGTCCATTCTGGGGGGTTGCTGCCCATCGCGCAGTCCAAGTGCCCAGTGAGTGTTTGTTGAGCGTGAAGGCGTGAGTGCCCTCCCAGGGGGGTGTGTAGTGTAGGCCTGATTGGCCATCAGGCCGGCCCGCTGCCTGGTTAGTAACATGTCCAGAAAGTCATGGGGTGTCTGCCCCGGTCGAGCCTGGAGTTGACAACCATCGCCCACCCATAGGGACCCCGCAATGTAGTGGCCCACGTGGCGTGGGTGCCATCGGGCAGCTGCTCCGCAACAGGTTACTGCAAGTATGACATTGTCTCAACTTACTGCGTGTTCAGTGTCTGTCTCCACCGGGCCTCGCTGTGTCTTTGCTTCTATCGCTGGTGGCCCCGTGGCGTGGCACTCCTCCATTAGCCATACAGGTCCGACGTCTGTGGGGTGATGTCAGGCAGCCCATTCGAGAGCTGCGAGTCCGGGAGTCCATAGATCGCTTCGTCGTCGCTTGGCGATACTCTGGGGCTGTGGGCGGGTGGAGAGCATTGTGAGGGGGAGCCGCTGAGCTCCGAGACCATCCGCAGAGCTTCCTGCTGTTCCCTGCGCACCTCCTCCTCTGGTGGGCTCGCGCTGTGTTGGGTGCTGCTGGCCGCTGGAGAGGGTGATCTAGCTCCGCGTCTCCTTTTAGACCTCCTGCGTCTCCTTGGCCTGTCCGGGCGTCCTGACCTTTCAGTGTTTTTATCCGTCCCATTGTCCAGCCAGGCTTCCACGTCTTCCGAGGAGTCAAAGAAGTGCGTTTTTTCGTTCGCTACCACCCTGAGTTTTGCTGGGAAGAGGAGGGAGTACGTAAGTCCCAGCTGGCGTAGCCTCCGCTTCACCATTAGGAATGATTGTCGCTGGCGCTGCACCTGGATCGTGTAGTCTGGGAAGAACATTATGTTCGCGTTTTCGACCTGAATGGTGCCCAGCTTTCGAGTCTCTCGCAGGACAGCATCCCGGTCCCTGTAGTTCAGGATACGGAGTAGGAATGGGCGCGGGTTGGAGCCGGTGTGTAGTGGCCTTGTCGGGACTCTGTGTGCCCGTTCCACCACGAAGTGCGGTGAGAGGGTGCCTTCCGGCAGCAGGGTGCGTAACCATTCTTCTACGTGGGTGGTCGGATCCTTGCCTTCCCATTTTTCGGGCAAACCCACTATGCGGACGTTGTTGCGTCTCGCCCGCCCTTCTGCATCCTCTGCCCTGTCCTCCAGGAACTCCACCCTGTTGAGGAGATCTTTAATCTGCTTGTCTGACTGGGCGACCCGAGGTTCCATGCCCGTCACTGTGGTTTCCAGGGTTTTGGTGCGCTCAGCCAGTTTCTTGTGATCTTCCTTCAGGTGCGTGAGGTCTATGGCGACTCCGTCTATTTTCGCCTCCAGGGACGTCCGGGTAGACTGGATGGAATTTTCCAGGCGTTCCATGGCTGCCAGCACCGAGTCCAGTTTGGCCGCCACCGGATCCGCGTCCGCTTGCTTCTGCGTCTTATCCATTTTGCCCTTTTGGGACGTGCTCCCCGTTCCTGTGCGTTTTCCGGCACCCCCGGACATGGGCGGGCGCTGGCCCTCGGAGGACTCTGGCGAGGTGTCGGTTTGTGGTCGCGTTGCTTGTCGGAGCCACTGGCTGGGGCTCCGGCAATATTCCTAGGTCGGGGAGTGCAGGGTATGTCCACCTCGGAGTCTCCCGTGAGGTTGAACTGCGCGGATCGGATTCTGGCCCAGGCAACGTGTGACGCAGTGTCGCTTCTGTAGTGAAGCGTAATTTAGGCTCCACGTCGACTCCCCGTTGTGTCGGGCGTCCCGCTATGTCGTGGCCTTGAGGGCGCCAATGTCCGGTGGCGTTCAGCTGCAGCGCGTGTGGCGTGCAGTAGGTAGTGTCTTCCTGTGGCACCCACCACACCTAATTGTCCCTATGGCCTGCAGCGGGGTCTCCTGGCTGTCGTTGGCAATGGCGGGTGGGGTGGACAGTCGGGTTCCAGGTCTCTCAGGCGGTCTGTGGCTTCCGCTGGCCCTGCCCCACCAGTGCCTCGTGCTGCGTGCTGCAGATACGGCCTGCGGCGCCCCCCCTGGGTGTTTCACTGCTGCCTGATCGCCGGGCCCGGCTTGTGGCGCCGCACGGGGTTGGGTCCGTGGGCTCCGTGCTGCCGTGAGTGGCGGATCTGCGCTTAGGCGGGCGCTGTGTTCTCTGCGCCTCGCGCCGTGGCACTCACCGTGCAGGGCCGGTCTCTGACCTGGGGGGGTGCTCGGGGCCTCTGATTGCTGCCCTGTCGGAGCCTGGGGGGTGCAGCCCTTCGAGAGTCCGAGTGCTACCCGGGTCCGCTTTCTCCAGCGCCGGTCCGCACCTGTGGCATAGGGCGATGGGCACCTCTCCGCTCCTCGGTCGATCGCGACGGCCCGGATGGTGGTCTCGGTCCCCCTGCAGCGCGGCTCTTCTCCGTCGCCCTGGTGTGGCCAGTCGGGACGTCTCCGTCTCCTGTGGTCTGTCGGGGCCCAATCTCCGACTATGTGTCCCGGCGCCGCTGTCGTTGTTCGCGTCTCCCAAGGGTCCCGTCCGTGCGGCCCTCGTTTCCGGTTGCAGCACCGGGCTTTCCTGCTGGGTCTCGCCGAGTCCGTGGGCTCCTTCTCGGCTGCGTCGGCCTCGCTGGTGCCGGTGCGGTCTCGGGGCTCGTCGGACCCCGATTCTCGGTCCAATGCTGCGTTAGCGCCCCTTGGTCACTCGCTGCAAGTCCTGGCCGGCCAGGCGGTGAATTTCTCGGATAAATTGACCCCTGAGTGTGGGATCACGCTGGAGCTCCGCTAGGGTGCAGCCAGTCTCGCTGCGCGCGTAGCCACGCCCCCCTTCGATAATGCTTGATATCAACATTTGCAAGATAGAGGATTCGTATTTTGTGAAATAGTGAGGGTTCAGTAGTGAAATTGAGTGCTTGTACATAGGATCTTCGCTGTGTTTCTGAAATGGTTTTCAAAAAACGATTTTGGTGGTAAATCAATGGTATTTTCATTTGGCCCTTATTTATGATTGCCTTGTGCTGCCGGTGCATCATTTTAAACATGGGAAATAAGTGACGCTCTGGTGGCGCAAGGCCTTCATAAATAAGGCCCTGAGTTTGTTTGCTGTTGGTTTGTTTTTTGCTTTTTGATAATGCTTGCTATGAACATTTGCAAGATAGAGGATTTGTATTTTGGGAAACAGTGAGGTTTCAAAAGTGATATTGAGTGGTTGTACATAGGATCTGCGCTGTGTTTTTTAAATATTATTCAAAAAACGATTTTGGGGGACAATCAATGGTATTTACATTTGGTCCTCATTTATGATTGCCTTGTGGCACTGGTGCGTCTCTTTTAACATGGGACGCACTGGTGGCGCAAGGCCTTCATAAATAAGACCCTGGGTTTGTTTGCTGTTGGTTTGTTTTTTGCTTTTTGATAATGCTTGCTATGAACATTTGCAAGATAGAGGATTTGTATTTTGGGAAACAGTGAGGTTTCAAAAGTGATATTGAGTGGTTGTACATAGGATCTGCGCTGTGTTTTTTAAATGTTATTCAAAAAACGATTTTGGGGGCAAATCAATGGTATTTACATGTGGTCCTTATTTATGATTGCCTTGTGGCACCGGTGCGTCTCTTTTAACATGGGACGCACTGGTGGCGCAAGGCCTTCATAAATAAGGCCCTGAATTTTTTTTTTTGTTGGTTTGTGTCTTGCTTTTTGATAATGCTTGATGTCAACATTTGCAAGATAGAGGATTCGTATTTTGTGAAATAGTGAGGGTTCAGTAGTGAAATTGAGTGCTTGTACATAGGATCTTCGCTGTGTTTCTAAAATGGTATTCAAAAAACGATTTTGGGGGCAAATCAATGGTATTTTCATTTGGCCCTTATTTATGATTGCCTTGTGCTGCCGGTGCATCACTTTAAACATGGGAAATAAGTGACGCTTTGGTGGTGCAAGGCTTTCATTAATAAGGCCCGGAGTTTGTTTGCTGTTGGTTTGTTTTTTGCTTTTTGATAATGCTTGCTATGAACATTTGCAAGATAAAGGATTTGTATTTTGGGAAACAGTGAGGTTTCAAAAGTGATATTGAGTGGTTGTACATAGGATCTGCACTGTGTTTTTTAAATGTTATTCAATAAACGATTTTGGGGGCAAATCAATGGTATTTACATTTGGCCCTTATTTATGATTGCCTTGTGGCACTGGTGCGTCTCTTTTAACATGGGACGCACTGGTGGCGCAAGGCCTTCATAAATAAGACCCTGGGTTTGTTTGCTGTTGGTTTGTTTTTTGCTTTTTGATAATGCTTGCTATGAACATTTGCAAGATAGAGGATTTGTATTTTGGGAAACAGTGAGGTTTCAAAAGTGATATTGAGTGGTTGTACATAGGATCTGCGCTGTGTTTTTTAAATGTTATTCAAAAAACGATTTTGGGGGCAAATCAATGGTATTTACATGTGGTCCTTATTTATGATTGCCTTGTGGCACCGGTGCGTCTCTTTTAACATGGGACGCACTGGTGGCGCAAGGCCTTCATAAATAAGGCCCTGAATTTTTTTTTTGTTGGTTTGTGTCTTGCTTTTTGATAATGCTTGATGTCAACATTTGCAAGATAGAGGATTCGTATTTTGTGAAATAGTGAGGGTTCAGTAGTGAAATTGAGTGCTTGTACATAGGATCTTCGCTGTGTTTCTAAAATGGTATTCAAAAAACGATTTTGGGGGCAAATCAATGGTATTTTCATTTGGCCCTTATTTATGATTGCCTTGTGCTGCCGGTGCATCACTTTAAACATGGGAAATAAGTGACGCTTTGGTGGTGCAAGGCTTTCATTAATAAGGCCCGGAGTTTGTTTGCTGTTGGTTTGTTTTTTGCTTTTTGATAATGCTTGCTATGAACATTTGCAAGATAAAGGATTTGTATTTTGGGAAACAGTGAGGTTTCAAAAGTGATATTGAGTGGTTGTACATAGGATCTGCACTGTGTTTTTTAAATGTTATTCAATAAACGATTTTGGGGGCAAATCAATGGTATTTACATTTGGCCCTTATTTATGATTGCCTTGTGGCACCGGTGCGTCTCTTTTAACATGGGAAGAAAGTGATGCACTGGTGGCGCAAGGCCTTCATAAATAAGGCCCTGAGTTTTTTTGTTGTTGGTTTGTGTCTTGCTTTTTGATAATGCTTGATATCAACATTTGCAAGATAGAGGATTCGTATTTTGTGAAATAGTGAGGGTTCAGTAGTGAAATTGAGTGCTTGTAAATAGGATCTTCCTTGTGTTTCTAAAATGTTATTCAAAAAACGATTTTGGGACAAATCAATGGTATTTTCATTTGGCCCCTATTTAAGATTGCCTTGTGCTGCCGGTGCATCACTTTTGGTTTGTTTTTTGCTTTTTGATAATGCTTGCTATGAACATTTGCAAGATAGAGGATTTGTATTTTGGGAAACAGTGAGGTTTCAAAAGTGATATTGAGTGGTTGTACATAGGTTCTGCGCAGTGTTTCTTAAATATCATTCAAAAAACGATTTTGGGGGCAAATCAATGGTATTTACATTTGGCCCTTATTTATAATTGCCTTGTGGTGCCGGTACGTCACTTTTAACATGGGAAGAAAGTGACGCACTGGTGGCGCAAGGCCTTCATAAATAAGGCCCTGAGTTTTTTTGTTGTTGGCTTGTGTCTTGCTTTTTGATAATGCTTGATATCAACATTTGCAAGATAGAGGATTCGTATTTTGTGAAATAGTGAGGGTTCAGTAGTGAAATTGAGTGCTTGTACATAGGATCCTCGCTGTGTTTCTATAATGGTATTCAAAAAACGATTTTGGGGGCAAATCAATGGTATTTTCATTTGGCCTTTATTTATGATTGCCTTGTGCTGCCGGTGCATCACTTTAAACTTGGGAAATAAGTGACGCTCTGGTGGCGCAAGGCCTTCATAAATAAGGCCCTGAGTTTTTTTGCTGTTGGTTTGTTTTTTGCTTTTTGATAATGCTTGCTATGAACATTTGCAAGATAGAGGATTTGTATTTTGAGAAACAGTGAGGTTTCAAAAGTGATATTGAATGGTTGTACATAGGATCTGCTCTGTGTTTTTTAAATATTATTCAAAAAACGATTTTGGGGGCAAATCAATGGTATTTACATTTGGTCCTTATGTATGATTGCCTTGTGGCACTGGTGCGTCTCTTTTAACATGGGATGCACTGGTGGCGTAAGGCCTTCATAAATAAGGCCCTGAGTTTGTTTGCTGTTGGTTTGTATTTTGCTTTTTGATAATGCTTGCTATGAACATTTGCAAGATAGAGGATTTGTATTTTGGGAAACAGTGAGGTTTCAAAAGTGATATTGAGTGGTTGTACATAGGTTCTGCGCAGTGTTTCCTAAATGTTATTCAAAAAACGATTTTGGGGGCAAATCAATGGTATTTACATTTGGCCCTTATTTATGATTGTCTTGTGGTGCCGGTATGTCACTTTTAACATGGGAAGAAAGTGACGCACTGGTGGCGCAAGGCCTTCATAAATAAGGCCCTGAATTCTTTTGTTGTTGGTTTGTGTCTTGCTTTTTGATAATGCTTAATATCAACATTTGCAAGATAGAGGATTCGTATTTTGTGAAATAGTGAGGGTTCAGTAGTGAAATTGAGTGCTTGTACATAGGATCTTCGCTGTGTTTCTAAAATGGTATTCAAAAAACGATTTTGGGGGCAAATCAATGGTATTTTCATTTGGCCCTTATTTATGATTGCCTTGTGCTGCCGGCGCATCACTTTAAACATGGGAAATAAGTAACGCTTTGGTGGTGCAAGGCTTTCATAAATAAGGCCCTGAGTTTGTTTGCTGTTGGTTTGTTTTTTGCTTTTTGATAATGCTTGCTATGAACATTTGCAAGGTAAAGGGTTTGTATTTTGGGAAACAGTGAGGTTTCAAAAGTGATATTGAGTGGTTGTACATAGGATCTGCGCTGTGTTTTTTAAATGTTATTCGAAAAACGATTTTGGGGGCAAATCAATGGTATTTACATTTGGCCCTTATTTATGATTGCCTTGTGGCACCGGTGCGTCTCTTTTAACATGGGAAGAAAGTGATGCACTGGTGGCGCAAGGCCTTCATAAATAAGGCCCTAAGTTTTTTTGTTGTTGGTTTGTGTCTTGCTTTTTGATAATGCTTGATATCAACATTTGCAAGATAGAGGATTCGTATTTTGTGAAATAGTGAGGGTTCAGTAGTGAAATTGAGTGCTTGTAAATTGGATCTTACTTGTGTTTCTAAAATGTTATTCAAAAAACGATTTGGGGACAAATCAATGGTATTTTCATTTGGCCCTTATTTTTGATTGCCTTGTGCTGCCGGTGCATCACTTTTAACATGGGAAATAAGTGACGCTCTGGTGGCGAAAGGCCTTTATAAATAAGGCCCTGAGTTTGTTTGCTGTTGGTGTGTTTTTCGCTTTTTGATAATGCTTGCTATGAACATTTGCAAGATAGAGGATTTGTATTTTGGGAAACAGTGAGGTTTCAAAAGTGATATTGAGTGGTTGTTCATAGGTTCTGCGCAGTGTTTCTTAAATGTCATTCAAAAAACGATTTTGGGGGCAAATCAATGGTATTTACATTTGGCCCTTATTTATGATTGCCTTGTGGTGCCGGTACGTCACTTTTAACATGGGAAGAAAGTGACGCACTGGTGGCGCAAGGCCTTCATAAATAAGGCCCTGAGTTTTTTTGTTGTTGGTTTGTGTCTTGCTTTTTGATAATGCTTGATATCAACATTTGCAAGATAGAGGATTCGTATTTTGTGAAATAGAGAGGGTTCAGTAGTGAAATTCAGTGCTTGTACATAGGATCTTCGCTGTGTTTCTAAAATGGTATTCAAAAAACGATTTTGGGGGCAAAACAATGGTATTTTCATTTGGCCTTTATTTGTGATTGCCTTGTGCTGCCAGTGCATCACTTTAAACTTGGGAAATAAGTGACGCACTGGTGGCGCAAGGCCTTCATAAATAAGGTCCTGAGTTTTTTTGTTGTTGGTTTGTGTCTTGCTTTTTGATAATGCTTGATATCAACATTCGCAAGATAGAGGATTCGTATTTTGTGAAATAGTGAGGGTTCAGTAGTGAAATTGAGTGCTTGTACATAGGATCTTCGCTGTCTTTCTTAAATGTTATTCAAAAAACGATTTTGGGGGCAAATCAATGGTATTTACATTTGGCCCTTATTTATGATTGCCTTGTGGCACCGGTGCGTCTCTTTTAACATGGGACGCACTGGTGGCGCAAGGCCTTCATAAATAAGGCCCTGAGTTGCTGTGGTATAAACTTTAATATGTTGCAAAATAGTGTTTATATCGTTTGCTTTTTGTCATTACTTTGTTGTTTGCTAATAGTGGTCTTTAATGTGTTATTTTTTTCAGAACCACAGATTGAAATCAACATTTTAAAAGCAAGCAAAAATGCCGTCAAGGCAAAGGAGTAGAAAAATGACCATACGTAAAAGAACAAAATCATCAAAGGAATTAAAGGAATCCTCTACAACAAGTACTTCAAAAAACACCAGAAAAGCTCCTGGTAAGACAATTAAGTCTTTTCTTCGCAATTTATGTAGATCAATAAGAAATGTTAACGGTAATGTGAAGATCCAGAAGCAGAGAGCAAATCTAAAAAGGAAGGAGAGGCCCTCAAAAAATGTCTCTATTGGAGCAGGAGAGAAGAGTATGGATACCAATAGAAGGTTAAATCAATTTAGGGACATTCGTAGAGGAATGTTTCGCAATAGGGTAGTTTTAAATTTGCTAAAAAATGAAAAGAAAGGTAAACAGAGAGCTGCTTTTTACAAGAAAAAGAAAAGTGTAGAGAAGATTGTTGATCAGGCTTTTGAAGTTAAGAAAAAATCATTTATTTTAGTAATCAATGGAATTAGGATACTTAATAAGGCAATTGATGTTTTCAAATCGAACAGTAGATGGAAAAGAATTATTAATCGGACTAATTTTTGTGAAGTATTTTCTGGACAATGGATGCATAGTTCAAGGTCTGAGCCATTTTTTAATGAGGAGAGTTACTTTCAGGAAAATGATTTGGTGCATGCAGTTGACACCAGTGGTCGAGCATATGAGGTGAAAGATGGTTGTGTGATTGAAAAAGAGAAACTTATGTCTAGAGGTGCAGAAGAGGTGTTAAGTGATGAAGTTTTAGGGAGACGTACTAAGGGTCCAGTGTACACATGGAAGTGCAGTAGTATTTGTAGTGTGCGACAGGATTCAATCGATTTGCTTCGAAATTTCTTATGTACATATTGTAAGAAAAGTCTAAAACAAAAAATTAAGATCTTGCAAGAGTTAGATCCTTGCAGAGTGAGAGAAAACACAGGTTTGCATGGGCATTCACTGGCTTGTCTTTCTAGAAAAGTATGTCAGAGTGTTTTTCATCATTTTAGGATGTTAGCAGTGCATCATAATAAGGTGAGGAAATTAGTGAGAAGGTTGTATTATGTAAAAAGTCCAGCACTTAAGCTTAAACAGTTAAACAGTGCTCTTTTGCATGGATCTGAAGTAGATGTGAAGACTATTTGTGAAGAAATTGAGTTTTGTTATTTTGGGAACAAAGAGGACAGTGTAGAAATGGATATAGTAATGGATGGATGGTAATGTGGTAGACAATGTACAGATTTCAAGTGCAGAAAAGTTTGACGAGGAAATTACCAAGTTTACGTTTTTCAGAAAGACACACATTCACTGGATGGTGTCATCAGTGATGTCATGAGTGATGTCACTGACCGTCATGAGTGATGTAATATGTGATGTCATCAGCAGTGCATTACACGCGCAAGTTGTAGTGAGTCCAACTAACTATAACGTGGGAATTTCCTTGGTTTTATGTCAGTATGGTTTTTTCAGTGAATTTAATAGGTTTTTTAAATGCTAATTCCTAACTATAACTGGTATGAAACCTATGTTTTTTTTCAGTGAATATATATATACACACACAGAAAAAGAAGCAGAGAACTCTGGGTAGTTCTCAAGTCTAGGTGGAAAGCAGCTCCTGTTTAGAGGACTCTCAACACCAGCAAAATTCTAGATCTGCTCACCTCAAATGTCTGCTTTTCTATCAAAGTCTTTAAGCGTAGGATTAGCACAGTGCCATCCATGCCGAGATAGAAAAGGACAAAGTCTTTTGCCATTTCTACAGCAAAGTCTTTAAGCACAGGACTAGGAC